>NW_005843599.1:47813-55987 GCF_000455745.1 Alligator sinensis
TGCCTGGGCAAGTGTCGGGGGAGCTGTGTGAGTGATTGCAGGCACCCAGGAAAGCCTGGACAAGGCAAGAAACCCTGGTCTCTGGAGAAGCCACACTCCTGACATATTCTGTCCAGATGATGGCATTGCCATCCCTCTTGTGAGGCAGAGCGAGCACCGCTCCCCGGGGCTCCGCTGCAGCCACTGCACAGTGGGCTACTTTGCTGCAGGCAGAGGGATTTTGTGGAGACCTGGCTGACTAAGCATATATACATACCTGTTGTTATAAGTTGCCTGAGTGGTAAAGTTGATAACATAATTGCTTTTGTTAGATGATGAATATCATAATTGAGTTTATTGAAAACAGCTGAATAATGAGCTATCATTACTAGCTCAATAGCTCACACAAGTTAATAGCTATTGAGCTTGGACAGATAATAGCTATAATGGCTCAAGAATGAACAATAGTTCGTTATTTATGGGATGTCGAATTTGTCAGTCTCTCAGTTATTATTTGTCAATCTCCGAGTTGTTAATGTGAACAATAAATGATTGTAAATAGTTACTTAGTGTGTGGTCTTGTGCAGGGAGCACCACGGGAGAGCGCTCCAGTGAGTGGTGTTCCCAGCCTGTAGACAGAGTGGGAGTAGACCGAGACCTATTGGCACCCCAGGATGCCAAAAACTTGGACATGGCTGCGGGTAGTACTGCCACCAGGGTCACACAACATTGGTATAAAAGTGTGTGTGCATACATATACACACATACTCATACTTCTATATAGGTGTATGTGTCTGTACATGTGTGTATATATACACACATACATGTAGGTATGCACATGCAATACATCAAAATAACACGCGTACAAAATAATAGATATTTAAATATCATTAGATGTGTTTACATTCATATAATGTGACCTTGAAAACTAAATCGTGAGCTGTGTATATTAATGAAGGCATCCTCATGATATCAGGTTCCCCTACATCTGCTACACAATATAGATACACATGTATGCTTTATGATAGTGTTTGTGTGTGGGTGTTTACAGTGCATGCTTTTTTTTTCCACATGGAAAAAGATCCCTCGATGCTGGTTAGTAAGGTTTTCATCTACTCTTTCATTTTGCAATAAAGGCATGTTTTAAATGCGGGTCAAACTTTATTATATGCCAGCTGCTCACTGTAGCTCCTTTTTATACTCATTTTGCAGGGGAGGGGTGCAGGCTGGAAAAGATTTACAAGCAGCTGGGTTTATTAAGAAATATTTTACTTCTTGTTGAACTACCAAAGCAGGGGCTGAGTTTCCAAATGAACCCTGCAGTGAGTTCAGAACGGTGACTTGACAGATACGTTTATTGTTAAAACCTCAGCATCCGGTGATAAGGATATATCCGCTACATGGTGTGCGGATGTACATGAGATCAAGGGAAGAGCAGACAGGCTCTCGGCCCATCTTTGGGATCATAAATCACACACAAGTAATTGAATAACCACAGTGGTGGTGGTGGTGTGGGTACGGGGGGAGAGGGAGGCAGGCTAGGAAGTGAAATGATAACAGGCATTTACATAGCAAACAATGCAGGAAGAGACAAACAGGTTGTCTCCAAATCCACTGGACCTCCAATGCCTCAGTAGAAGCCCCACTGACATAAGTAATCTCCTGGTGATTAATTTTAATAGTTTTACAATGCACGTTTGTCTTCTTTTTAATATTGCAGGTTTCTGTTTAATGAAGCAGCTGAGAGGCATGAGTGTGGTGTCAGTGCTACTTCCTACAGTGCTGTCTGGTACGCTCACTGCGGCTCAGCACACTTGCCCCAAAAACTGCAGATGTGATGGTGTACTGTGAATCTCACACATTCAGAGATATCCCTCGGAATATTTCTGGAGGATCTCAAGGCTTATCGTTTATCACTGCGCTACAACAGCATCCAGAAGCTTAAATCAAATCAGTTTTGGGGCCTGAATCAGCACATCTGGCTTTATCTTGGCCATAATTACATCAGCTCCGTGGCTGAGGATGCGTTTCAGGGGATCCGAAGGCTGAAGGAACTAATTCTAAGCTCCAACAAAATTACTCATCTGCACAACAAAACATTTCACCTGTTCCCCAGTCTCCGCAACCTGGACCTTTCTTACATCAAACTGCAGGTGTTACGGTCGGAGCAGTTTAAGGGCCTTCGCAAACTCTTGATCTTGCGCTTGACGTCCAACTCGCTGAAAACGGGACCAGTCCAAGTTTTTCAGGATTGCCGGGACCTTGATTTTCTGGATTTGGGCTACAACCGTGTGCGGAGTCTGTCCCGCAATGCTTTTGCTGGCCTCCTGCAGTTAACAGAGCTCCATCTAGAGCACAACCAGTTTTCTAAAATCAGCTTGGCCCACTTTCAACACCTCTTCAACCTTCGATCCATTTATTTGCAGTGGAATAGGATCCAGCCTGTTAGCCCAGGGTTAACGTGGACTTGGAGCTCCTTGCACAACTTGCATTTATCGGGGAATGACATGACGGGAATAGAGCTCAGGACGTTCCGACGCCTGCACAACCTGCACAAGCTGAACCTGGATGCCAACAAACTCACCAGCGTCTCTCAGGAGACCATCAATACATGGCTTTCACTAATACACATCTCTCTGTCCAGAAATCTGTGGGAATGTACTCAAACCATTTGCCCTCTGTTTACTTGGCTTAAGGATTTCAAGGGGAATAAAGAAAGCACTATGATATGTGCGGGCCCTAAGCACATGCAGGGTGAGAAGGTGATCCATGCTGTGGAAACATATAATATCTGCACTGAAATCCAGGTGGCGGTTACTGAAAGATCATACCAGGCACCTAAAATGCCACAGAGGCTACTTATTATTCCCAAACCTACCTTTTTTAAACTGGAAAGTAATCGGCCAACCTCCGTTATGCCAAGTCCTTCTCTGGACCTGCCGGCACCTGGAGTGGAACCGGAGTATGAGCTTGTTTCCTTTCACAAAATCATTGCTGGGAGCGTGGCCCTCTTTCTTTCAGTGGCTATGATTCTGTTGGTTATCTACGTGTCGTGGAAGTGCTACCCAGCCAGCGTGAAACAACTCCAGCAGCACTCTCTTATGAAGAGGCGCAGAAAAAAGGCCACAGAGTCTGAAAGGCAAATGAACTCCCCTTTACAGGAGTATTAGAAACCAATTTATGCGTGTATCCATTAATGGATCTGGACCCTGTGCGTACACTATATGTGGCTCCAGGGAATGTGAGGTATGAGCCCTGAAACCATTTCAGCAGCTGGGAAGGAGAGGTACATTTTTGAAAATTTTGCGGCATCTCTAATCACTAGAAAGATTAATGAGCCTTTGTGCTTTTGGGTGTGCTCAGTGTGGAAGGTTATTTAATTAAATGACAACAGTCGGAGAAGTGCCGGTGGTTATTTTCAACAGTGCAGACTTGAAAGAGGTTCATCCAAGGATGAGATTAAGTTGGAATAAATAGCCATGTTAAATGCATCTAGAGCCTGCGTTTCCTTTTGCCGGGACCCATTTTACACCAGTTGCTTTACAGGCAGTGCCAGATTGACATGCTGAGGCCCTAAACTACGTCCATCTTAAGAGGCCGCATACAATGAAAATAATCCAATGTATGTATACTTTTGTCACATAAGGATGAAAATGTCCACATTTAGAGAGTCAGTTTCCCGTATCTCCTTTATCTCCTTTATTTACCAACTGCTTATTATAAAACTTGACATTGAGTCGGTTTTCTTTTTCTTATTTAGAGGCCCCTCATATTGTAAGGCCCTAAAGTGTAGTTTAAGTAGTTTAAGCCTAAATCTGGGACTGTTTATGGGAGTCACTAACAATGTGCACTGGTGTAACTGGGAGGGGATTAAGGCACCTGCTGGTCTAGGGAACACAGAGTACAATGCTTGGGGGGGAAATCTGTATAGTAGGGTCCGTATTACATCTGGTGGCTTCTCCAACCTATTTGACAGGGGTTAAAAAAGATGATGCCATTTCTTTTTTCCATATTCAGTCTGCAGTTCAGGGATATAATTAAGCACAATGAGACTTAAGCAGTGGCTTAACTCACTTGAGTGCTCTGCTGAATCAGGAAGGATGGGAGCTCTTGTTTACGGACTTGCCCGAACTTGGGTCCTAAAGGAGGGAAAAGTCAAAAGTAACATTTGCAAATGCCTGCTTTGGTGTGTTTTGCTGGAAAGTTTCAACTGAGAGACCAAGAGATGGCAGAAGGGGATGTAGCTCAGAGTTGCACCCTCTTACATGAGGTGTCGTTTTGGCTCTATAAGTGTAAGTAAAAAACTGGCAGTCATTGGGGAGCGTGTGTGTGTGTGTGTGTGTTAAGCATATACACGTGTATATGTTGAGCTGTAATTTTGTAATAATTAAGATATTAATAAATAATAAAGGATTGTACTTTAGATCCCCATGGCCCATTTATACATGGTAAGATGGATTTGTGTTACACCATTTCAACAAAGACTTCTTTGGGTAACTGACTTTCTGCTTATGTGACATTGTGCGTCTGCTGCTGTGGTGTTAAAGCCAGGTTAGACTTGGCTTTTCTTATCACTGTAAGCATCCCCGTGGGTGCTGCTGCTGGCTCTGCTGCAGGCGCTGCTGCCAGATCTCCTATCGGCGTTGCTCCCACCTTTACTGTTGCCTCTGCGGCTGACGTCTCCTCTGGCTTTCCAGCTGGCTCCGCTGCCAGTGCTACAGCCAGCTTCCCTGCCGGTTATGCTATCGGTGTTACAGCCGGCTTCCCTGCCGGCTCTGCTCTCGGTGTTACTGCCAACTATTGGAGCCTCTCCTGGCTCCGCCCCAGCTTTCCATGCTGCTGGGCGCGGCGGCTGATCCCCTCTGTGCGAAGACTCTCCCCTCAAGCCTCCACCCATCAGCCACCCCGCTGCATCGTCGGGGCAGCTTTTTATCTCTCCTGGGCGGCATCTCCCACCCACGCTGCTTGCCCGCAGCTGGATATATGCGCAGCTAATCACCCTCACCGGTGGTTTCGCCGCGTGCCTCTCCTCTGGCTCTTTGGGCTCTGCCAGAGGTAAGTGGAGCTCTCTTTTGGCCTGGGGCCCTCCTGCCACCCCAGCTCCCCTGGAACAGAGTCAAAATCCAGTATCTGAGTGGCATGACCACTAAGAGACACAGGAGATGCTATATGTCTGAAGTTATTTAAGGTTTGAAAATATTTCTAACTGGTGTGTGATCATGGCAATTGAATAAAAAGGTATGCGTTTTACCACGGGGTAGTAAACAAGGGGGTTTATATTGCATACTTTCTCCAGGCCTATAGTGATCTTAATCTGAGATTAACGATAACGAGACTTCAGGCCATGGTGATGCTGCTGTAAAGGTCATCTGCTGGGAAGACAACGTCTGAGCATCTGTTTATGACCGATTGCCTTGCAAAGAAAGATCGTTCAAGTAAGGTTTTAAGACCATTTGTACAAGTGCAAGATGGCCTTTATCAGTAGATGTTCAAGTTTTTCTTGTGGATTTAGAAAGCTGGGGTAGCTGAAGATTAGTGTGTTCACAAATGATACAAGTTCAGATGTAAGTAGCAAAGAGCACAATAAAGGAAATGTAATATAAAGGTATTTAATCAGAAATTGGCATTTAAATGGATTTTGATGCAATCTTAAGAAGGACAGGGAATCTGTATTATTAGCTAAATTACTAGTTGCAAGTCAGCACAGTTCCATTACCTGCATTAGTATGTCTGTGTACCTGAGCTGAGATCTCGCCCTGTAATCCCTACAAATTACATGTGTCACCTCCATCCTTGGAAAGGTCTTTGAAAAAATTATGAAGCATCATATTTGTGGGAGCCCAGCAGAAAAATCAATGCAGCAGGGAAAACAGCATGGATTTGTAGCAGGTAGATGATACCTGACCAATCTGGTTTCGTTTTATGACAGGGTCACAAAATGCTTAGACGCAGGAGTAGAGGTGGATGTCGTTTTCTTGCATTTTAGCAAGGCCTTTGATACGGTGTCTCATCCCATTCTCATAAATAAATGAAGAGGCTGTGACATAGATGTTTACATGGTTTGGTGGGTGCCAAATTGGCTTAGTGGTCACACCCAGAGAGTGGTAGTAGATGGGTCGCTATTGACCTAGAAAAATGTGGGCAGTGGGGTCCTGCAGGGTTCGGTCCTTGGACCTGTACTCTTCAATGTCTTCATCAGTGACTTGGATGTGGGCATGAAGTGTACTCTGTCTAAGTTTGTGGACAATACTAAATTGCGGGGTGAAGTGCACACTCCGGAGGGTAGGGAACGATTGCAGGCAGACCTGGACAGGTTGGACAAGTGGGCAGTACACAGTAGGATGCAGTACAGCAAGGACAAATGCAGAGTGCTGCACCTAGGGCGCAAGTATATCCAGCACATGTACAGGATAAGAAGTGACTCTCTCAGCAGCACAGCAGTGGAAAGGGATCTCGGAGTTGCAGTGGATCCAAGATGTACACGAGTCGTCAGTGTGATGAAATCACCAGGAAAGCTAACCGCACTTTATCATGCACCAGCAGATGCATGATGAATAGATCCAAGAAGGTGATACTTCCCCTCTATGCGGCATTGGTCACACCCCAGTAGGAGCACTGTGTCCAGTTTTGGGCAACACACTTTAAGAAGAATGTTGATAGACTCATGGGTCCAGAGGAGGCCGCTCGTATGGTTAGGGGATTACAGGAAAAGCCCTATGAGGAGAGACTCATGAGGGACCTGGACCTCTTCAGCCTCTGCAAGAGAAGGCTGGGAGGTGATCATGTGGCCGCCTACAAATTTATTAGGGGAACACAGCAAGGGATCGGAGATACTCTGTTCACCAGGGCGCCTCTTGGGTTAACAAGCAACAGTGGTCACAAACAGACAGAGCAGATTTAGGCTGGACATCAGGAAAAACTTCTTCACGGTAAGGGTGGCCAAAATTTGGAATGGGCTTCCAAGGGAGGTGGTGCTCTCCCCTGCCTTGGGGGCCTTTAAGACAAGGCTGGATAGGCATCTGTCTGGGGGCATCTGACCCAGCGCTCTTTCCTGCCCAAGCAGGGGGTCGAACTCGATTCTTTGAGGTCCTGCCTGACCCCAGCATCTAGGACTCTATGAATTTCATTGGTACATTGGAGAAGTGCAGATGTATGCATCTGTCCTGTAGTCTTAACTTTGGACAGGCACTTGGATAGAATTTAGCGGATTAGACTCCTTGGGGGGATTCTCCTCTCTCCCACCGCTCTGAACCTAGAGTAACTTTGCCAACATCAGTGCAGCTATTCTAGATTTGTACTAGGGGAAGAGTCTTGATTTTTCTTTCAACAGTTGAAGGGACCGACTGACTCCACATGGTCACAGGTCACACGTTTGCAGACACGTATGGTCAAGTTAATTTTATTTACTCAAACAGCCGCCTTCTCGGATCTCTCCATAAAACTCCCATCTCCCCGATGTCTACCGAAGGCATGAGCATGGCTGCCGGCTGGTGTTCTGTCACCTCTACTTTTCATGCTGAGGATTATTTCCCCTATTTCCCTCTGTTTGCTAGCGTGTTGTCTGTCAGTTGATATTTGACTGGTAAACTGTTGGGGGAAGGACCTGCCTTTCCATGACTGCTTGTACAACACCTAGCGCAGTGCGGCATTGATGTCTCCAGCCCCTACTGTAATGCAAATATTAAATAATAAATATTTGCGTCAGTGTGTCTGTTCATGTGAATAAAGTTAAGCCCGTGTATAAATATCTGCTGGATTGAGGCCACAGGTTGTCTATGCACCTGCTGGAAAGTTGACCCTGTATTTCCATGATGATTTAGTATACCTTGGCTATTAGTCGAGAAGACTAGAAAAAACATTAAAGCACCTGATCATTGAAGACTCAAGTAACATCCATAAACCCCTACTATCTTCAGCTTGGATTTAACATTTTTCATCCCTATAGCTACCAGGTTCAACTTGTAAAAGGACAGACATGCTCTGTACAGCACTTATCAATTGGAAAAGAATCTTCCTCCGTATCATCAGCAATAAAAAGTTTCATAACTGGGGAAAAGGGGAAGTGGAACATAACAGTATTAATAATTGATGCACTCAGACAGACATAGTCCGAGAGGACTCGTATTTGTGAGAGAGAGACATAAATCAGAGCCATCTTTAGCTGTCCCGACTGGCTCATTCATTGTTCCCATGCT
>NW_005843599.1:57457-58007 GCF_000455745.1 Alligator sinensis
CACTTAAACGGCAATTCTTTTTATCAACCAAAGTATACTATCACGCATGTATACTGATCTGCACCATGCCGCTGTGTGTTGGGCTGGGGTCCTGCTACAAAGATGCTTGCTTCCTTCAAGTGGAAGTTTGCTGGCTTACTGCTTTTCAGGATCAAAGCTATAAAACAACAAGAATAACAATACCTCCAACAAACTAAAAAGTGATCTTTTTTTCCTTGTAAATTGAGAATTTGAAGCAAAAATGTTCAAGATATCACTGACATGAACCTTGAGTTGCCACTTTTACAGGTTCACTTTTTAATCTAACCACTTTTCAACATTTGGCGAATGAGGCCATCTGTTCAGACAGGACAGCATCCCGTGCCTGACATTCCCAAGGTTTTTCATTGGGATCAAAAATGAGGCAGTCATTGCTTCCATTCACACATGCTAAATCAGTCGCATTATATTATGCTCATCCACCTTCTCCTCTCATCAGTAGGAGGAGATAGAGCACTGAAGAACTGTAACGTCAAAAAACCTGTTGAGAAACTATAGATCTGTTCCCTGT
>NW_005843599.1:58410-60707 GCF_000455745.1 Alligator sinensis
GTGACCCTGCAGGCACGGTGCACTGGTGACCTTATTCCAGATGGGGCTGAAGATCATCTGATTTGCTAGATAATTAACATCGCTTGAAATTCTGAGAATGAGCACGATGCATTTTGGTGTCTTGTTCCTCTTTTACACTGTTGAGTCTCCCTGGCTTTCCTCTCCCCCCAGCTCTGCGTAGGCTTCCCTTTTCTCCTTTGAATGCATCAAAGTCAAAGGTAAAAAGGATGCAGCTTCACTTGTAGCTCTGTATCTGCATACAGGAACCAACTAAGGAGAAAACGAACACAGCTGCTCATCAGTAAAACATTTCTGAAGAATACATTTTGATGAATGAGAGCCGGTTTGCGTGTATGCTTTTAGGCACCATGTCAGGTAGAAGACCTGAAGGTTAGACCAATGAGAGGTTTGCCTGACAAAGGACAGAGTAAATCTTGGAGGGTCCTTAATATTTGTTGCAGGTGTAGGCATTGTCACTAAACAGGCTATGGAAGCAGCTGTAGTAAAATGTATGCAAAGGCTTAGAGTGCCTAGCACCCTTAGGAAAGGTCAGACTTTCAGCTTAGCTCCCATTTAAATATTGGCTCATGGCAGAATTGCATGTTGGGTATGGAAAATCCAGCTTCAGTTTGCTGAGACATTTGGAAAATCTCACTGCACCTTTGGTTAGGTGCCTAAATGGGACCTGAGCTCTTCTGCAAATCCAGCCTAAATTCCTGGGTGCTCCCGAGACCTTGTAAATTCAAGGCTCCTTTCCTTCAGTTCTACACCTTTTGTTTCTTATTGTATAAACAGGAAGTTACATATGAAAAGTGTGGGCATGAAATGTTGGTGGGTTTAACGGTGGAGCAGAGCTTGTGATGGCATAAATGTGGGTGGCAATGCTGGAGTGACATGGCAGACTCCTGTGTCCCTCTTCCCCCCAGGAAAACACCCTTCTAGTTTCTGTTTCACCCAGCAGAGAGGCCCTTTTTCATTTGTGGTGCTCCTGGGAGCAGACTGTTACCATTACTGGCACAGCTGAGAACCCAAAGCAATGTGATTTTCACAAAACTTAATGAGGCAAGGAAGAGCCTTTACCCCCCTTTTATGGATATGGACCTGAGCTAGATGCCATGGCTGTGCGCTGAACCTGGGCTGGCAGCTAAGAAACGAGACCTATCCACTCTTTCTCATTCAGTGCATGCCCAAAGCTGGCCATGTGGGTTAGGAGGGTCCTTAGCCCTTTTTGACAGAGCCTCAAGACCTCTTTCAGACATCTGTGCTGCCTCTTGGCCAGGCCTGAGTGCATGCAGATTGGGAGGGAGCAAGCAGCGCTTGGCATCAGTCCTGGCCTCAGCAAGCAAGCAGTATAGACATGGTTTGCGGGGCTAAGGGACTTGCCAGAGACCAAATAATCATTTCTGCAGTTAGTGTGTGTACTCTTCCTGGATGGAATGAATAGTAAAGTATGTGTGTGTTCATGTCATTTATATTAATTTACATGCATGTTATCTGCAGCATCTAAGTTGTATGAGCTACAGGTGAGAGCTGCCCAGTGTAAAGAGAGTTTTGGTCCTCTCTTATTATACATACCATGCATTCTTTGACATGAAATGTTCCTGCATGCTTTGTGTTTATAGCACAACTGACTTCCTGCTACTTGGTCATTTCAAGCCAGCCATTTTAGGACTGAACTCAGAACGGTGGGAGCAGTACGCATTTTAGACACTAACCAGCTTTTATCACATCTGCCTGTGCTGCAGCCAAATAAGCTAGATTGCTTAGCATAGATTTTCTTATGTACCAAGCCTGCTCGATTCAGTTGCTAGGAAAGCCCTAGAAGTTGCAGCCACTGCTCTTTGCAGCAAGTCTTCAGCTTTTCATAGCACTGCGGTGGGAATAAGAAATGATAGCTTCTTCATGCAATACGTAGCTTTGCCTTGTGCTGTTCAGCTGCATAGTGAGAAAGCATGGAAATGGAAAGCTCGTCCTGGTGGAGATGTTTGCAGGGTTCCTGCTAGGCTGCTTTTGAAAAGGAGCCATTTTGTATGCAGAACCACGTGGAGAGAAGACCAGAAGATACTGATCATTGAGAATCAGTCGCTACCTACACCACTGCATTACTTCCCTGGGTTAATTCTCTCTGCATTACTTCCCTGCATCATTTAATGGTCCACTTATCACAGAATCATAGAAGTCGGGTCAGAAGGGACCTTGTAGATCTTCAAGTCCCACCCCCTGCCTGGGCAGGAGGAAAACTGGGCTCAATTGACCCCAGTCAGGTAGGCATCAAGCCGCTTCTTAAAGCCCCCCAG
>NW_005843599.1:60884-71275 GCF_000455745.1 Alligator sinensis
CTCCAAACCCTTCTGGTCCCCCCTAGTGAGTTTATAGATGGTCACCAGGTCCCCCCTCAGCCTTCTCTTGTGAAGGCTGAACAGGTTCAGGTCCCGTAGCCTCTCATGGTAGGGTCTGCCTTGCTGTCCCCGGATCATGCGGGTGGCCCTCCTCTGGACCCTCTCAATGTTGTCCACATCCCTCTTGAAGTGTGGCGCCCAGAACTGGATACAGTACTCCAGCTGTGGCCTGACCAGTGTCGCATAGAGGGGGAGGATCACCTCCTTGGACCTACTTGAGATGCACCTGTGGATGCACGACAAGGTCCGGTTAGCCCTGCCGACCGTGACCTGGCATTGTCGGCCCATGTTCATCTTGGAGTCAATGATAACTCCAAGATCCCTTTCTGCCTATGTGCTCTCAAGAAGGGAGTTTCCCATCTTATAAGTGTGCTGCTGGTTACTACTGCCCAAGCGCAGCACCCTGCACTTGTCCAAATTGAAACGCATCCTGTTTTTGTTTGCCCACCCCTGCAACCTATCCACATCTTGCTGCAGTCTTTCCCTCACTACCAGCGTGCCCACCTCACCCCAAATTTTGTTATCATAAGCAAATTTAAACAGGTTGCTTTTCACCCTGTCATCCAAATCGCTGATAAAGAAATTGAACAGAGCGGGCCCAAGGACCGGACCCTGGAGGACTCCGCTGCTCACTTCCCCCCAGGTCGAATTTGATCTGTCCACCACCACCCTCTGAGTACGACCTTTCAGCCAATTAGCAATTCATCTGACCATGTAGGCATCAATGCCACAGTCACTGAGTTTTTTAATGAGGATGGGGTGGTCGACAGTGTCAAAGGCCTTGCTGAAGTCCAGAAAGACTACATCCATGGCGACACCTGCATCCAATGCTTTTGTGACCTGATCATAAAAGGCAATCAGGTTGGTCTGACATGACCTGTCCCTAATGAAACTGTGCCGGTCGCCCTTGAGCATCATCCCCGATGCCGGCCCATCACAGATGTGCTCCTTGATGATCTTCTCAAAGAGTTTCCCCAGGATTGAGGTAAGACTGACGGGCCTATAGTTGCCCGGGTCCTCCCTCCTCCTTTTTTAAAGATGGGGACCACATTGGCTATCTTCCAATCATCCGGCACCTGGCCCGAGCACCACGAGCGCTCATAAAGCCATGCCAAGGGCCCTGCAATAACCCCTGCTAGCTCCCTCAACACCCTGGGGTGGAGAGCATCTGGACCTGCTGATTTGAACACGTCCAGCCCCTCCAGAAGCACTCTAACCCGGTCTGTCTCAACCTTAGGTCTTGAGGCGTTCCCCTCGAGTCCATCTTGAATCACGGTGAAGGAGTCCCAGTCCCTGCACAAGAAAACGGAGGTGAAGAATTTGTTAAAGAGGTCTGACTTGGAAAATGCCCATTTGAACTGGTACAAGTAACAAGCAGCTGCTTACGTTTCACCAGGTAAACTTAAGTGCCACTGGCTAAGGTACAGCGACTTAGTAGGTATTAGATAATTATTAAATCCTTTTGAAGAAGCTTGTGGTTTAAGGTTGTCTCTCGACTATCAAGGCAACCTCACCTAAATAACAGTACCAAATAGTAGAATCAGAGTTTGTTAGCAACCTTAACTCAGGGGGGGAGGAAAAAACAGTGAAATGGGATTATGACAATGTTCTCTAAACATTGCGTGTAAGGTGTTTCATAAGAAGAGAATGAAAAGAAAAAATCCCGTCTAAAAAAAAATAAAAGACAGTTACAAATATTAAAATGCCTGTGAAGACTGTGGATTTAATATAAACTTGCTCTGTCTACAAATGATGCCACACTTGGCGTGGAAGGGTTCTTTTTCCGAGTGTCATAAAGACTGGACCAGTGATGACAAAGTCACCTTTTAGTGACAGGATAGATGCTTGTTGGCATCTTGTATCTGGTCTATGACATTAGTACATAATTATCTACCTTTTGCACTGCACATCTTCTCTCTAGATATTTAAGCATTTTACTTCAGGTAAGTAGCATTTTTCCCATAAGAGAAAACTGAAGCCTGGGGAGAAGACACAACTTGACCAAGGTTACCAAGTTAGTGATGGAAGAGCCACCAATCCACATGGCACATTTCCTGTTTCTGCATGACAAAAATCGCCATTTTGCTTGCTTGATCGCGTCTGAAGATCCACGTTTCAACCTCGTTTTATTGCGGTAGCCACTTTGTATTGTGGTAATTTAAAATGCTTCTGACATGTTTTAGTTTTAGCGGCTGAATTTGTGCCAAGAGAATTTTTTTTATTGTATTATTTTTTTTCAATGTGTATCTGACATATAGGCAAAAATGGCATTTTCCCCGCTTTGCAACAATTTTGTCACCAGGCGCCACTTGGGTTCACTCGGAAATCCATGAAATTGCTGTTGCAATGCTTCAGCAAGACACCAGGTGCTAATCTTGCATGTTTTTACTGGTGATTTAGTTCAAGGTTCAGATGAATGAAGAATACAGCTTTTTTGGAGTCCAAAATAAATTGTTCCCCGTGTTTACATGCACTTCATGGCTGGCTGGCCTTTTCCCCCACTGCCGCTTCTCAGAGCCAGCAAGCCTCTGCCACGGTGCTGTGGCTGGTTGGCCCTGTCATCAATTTTGGGGATATCCCCGCCTTTCCCCGCTGCCACTTTTCACCACTGCTGCTTCTCAGAACCAGCAAGCATCCGCCATTCCTGCACCCCAACTTGTCTGCCGCTCCTCCCATGCCCTGCTTCGCTGCTGCCCTCCCGCCCCAAGGAAGGTGTGGCTGACCCCGCACTCCTGAAGCGTGCCCCAGCTTTCACACCCCCTCCCGGGCCATCCATGTAATAAAACATTTGGAGACCATCCTTTCCAGGTCTCCAAAGTTGTTTAAACTGAGCTTTGTTCAGCAACCTTGTAGGTGGTAAACACACGGACCATGCCCAAAAGAAGAAACCAAGGCCATTTCTGAAGTCTTTCTTTGGTTTGCAGCACATATTTAAATTAAATAGAGGGACATTTATTTGCATCGCCCTCCATGTATTCAAGGAGGGTCAAGACCGAAAACCTATATTCAGTGCCCCCAAACCACAAGGAGTTTCAGATGAAAAAGCAAGGGCTGAAGTCAGTCTACTTAGCTTCTTCTTTGCTTTTGCTTTTGGAAAATGTCATTTCCAATCACCGTTTTCTCTTCCACTTCTGTCTGTTCTGGCTATCAAGACTGCAAGCTCTTTGCAGCATTAACTATCCATCCCTGTATGTTTGCGGGGGCCCCAATCTCAGGTGAGCTTTGCCGGCATGATTGTCACATAAAGAGTCCAGCCACATAGTGCTGGTCATCATTCTTACTTGCATGAACATAATATTTTCTTTCTCAGTTACAATACTGGGCATAACGCTGCCCTACCTGAATCTTTGATCTTGTCTTTCGCTGCACCGGTCCCAATTTTTGTGCTCTTGCAGTTTTGCCAGACAGTGCTCCAGTCATCTCTTTCTTCCATAACTATCTCTGTCTTCAAGTCATTTTTCTTCCCCTCTCACTGTTCTGCTGCTCTAGCGATATCCACTTCTGAACCAGGGCCAGATAAATTTTGGTCTGCACTGGCCTCCAAGGAGCTCTAGAGAAGCGTTTGAATAACTTTGCTTCACCCATTATAGTCCCACTTCTTTCCCACCCCCGGGGTCCATATTCATAGCAGTCAGCACAGGACACGTAGTAAATGTAGCAGTTGGTGCAATGAGCTGTTTGGACTATAAATACCTGTACTGCAGAAATAAAACCAGGCTGCCTGAAAAAGAGTGACCTGTCTCATACTTATCTCATTGCTTCTCTTGAGATGGAAGCGTATGGGTTGGAACAACCTGCTCATTTCAACTCAACAGCTTGCTTTTACTTTACACTACTACCTGCCGTAAAGAGATAATGACTCCTCTTAAGTGGAGCTTGCAGGCAGATGGCAGAGAAGGATTAGGGGGAGGGTTATTGCATCCCATTCTCAAATACCCTTTGCTAGAAAAGAAAAGAAAAGAAAAGCAGGGAAGTGGTAAGGCACTCATTCATTTCATCTTCATCCCTCCCCCATCTGCAAGTAAAGATCTCTGGATGCTAATCAGCAAGCAGTGTGATCTCATTCATCCAACTTCTCTTGAAGTCAGTGATCTCACTCAAATCATTTCTAACTAGCCGTAAGTCCCATCCACTCCATGTTCCTGAATACTTTTGAGACAAAACAGGGGAAGCAAGGTTGACCTTAGGCGGTATTTGAAAAAGGTTTCACATTATTTGAAACAAGACAGAGACTTGTTAATAACCTTACAAACCAGGGGTGCTCCACCCCGACAGGTGGGCCTGATTGGGTCTGCAGAGCTGTATTGTCCAACCAGCTGGGCTCCACCCTGGGGCTGGAAAATTGCCAGGGCAGGAGCAGTGGCTACATTAGTTGTCTCTGCTGAATTTCTGGACCCATGGGGAGCCCAGATAGCATGGCCTTGCATGCTAGATTCAGTATGCAGGGCTGGGGTGGCACAGGACCTGATCTGGGCATGCAGGACCAGGCCAAGGAGGTGTGGGACCCAATCCAGGCATGCAGGGCTGCGCCAAAGCAGATGGGGCCTTAGCCAGGTGTGGGGGAACAACCTCATGCACCAACCTTGTGAGGGATGTGGCTCTGCACCACTCATCCAGCTCATGGGGGCCAAAAGGTTGAGCACCACTGTTATAAAGTACTAGATGTAAAGGCTCATCTGATTGTCTAGCATGGTTTCCTGCATGGAGCCCATATCATATTAGGACAGTGGTTCTCAACCCTTTTAGACTCAACGTGCCCTTCGGAAAACATTAGCATTTAGCTATCCTTTGTGTTTTTTGGTCATGGAAAAATCCTGTAACAGAACAATTCTCCTGTTGCAAAAGAACTCAGAAAGTCCACTACAGGTCAAAATACTTTGGACATTATGGATCCTATTTGAAATCTCTGGGTTCATCTCGTGAAGCTTGTTTAGGTATTTGCACGCTGAACAGTGCTAATATTGAGCGGCACCCTTAGTAGGATCTCTTCAAATCCCGGTTGACAATCACTGTATTTTGGTACGGGTAAATACTCAAATGCATGCTAGTTAACAGGGGACGTGGACTTGCGGCACAACAGTTGAGGTGTGGTCACTGTGTCCACAGTTGCCCTATGGTAAATGGCAGCTAAGCCATGGGTTGAGCTGCCCTTTTTTAGTTTCAATTATGCAGGGTAACGGTGAGCACGTGAACCGTGAACACGTGCCCACAAAACATACTGCTCTGCAGTAAGTCCTCCCCTCTGTTATTTGCATTAACTTGACCATTTGTCTATACCCTCACATTACAAGCCCATGTAATAAAGGATTGGTAATCCTTTTCCAGTGTCTCCCCTCACTATAATATCTGAATGCCTTCCAAGTACTTAAAAATAGAAATTAAAATAGCAGTCTCTCTCCTCATTCTCAGCCTGCAGAAGAAATAACGTGATTAGTTTGTAGGGACTTTTACTGTTGTGTATGGTCAATGAATAAGTATTCTGTGTAGTTTTGGAAGGAAAAAGTATATTTGTTTTGATTGTGTTACTGGAACATGTGAGGTTTTTTTAAAATTTAAAAATATTATTTTTATTACAGAAATATTCAGTATTCTCAATGTGAGTTTACGGGACATTCAAGGAATATTACCTGTCAGAGTTAAAAAAAAAAATGGAAAGTTTTCAAGTGTCACCATTATATGCTGTTTATTGTGAGCTGCTTGAGTTAACTTATATATCCTTCACTGCAGTAGGCAGTGCCTGTGGATTATACAAGCTGATTTTGGATAAATTGAACGCACCGACTGGCAGAGGAGTACATTTTCAATGCTTATTGCATGCAGATACACTGCAGAAAAGGAGATCTTGACCTTCAACGGGTCATTATGTAAAAAAAAAAAAAAAAGAGAAAAATGATAAACACTCTGCCTGAAACCTGACTGTACTTGATGTAAATGCTACTCGTTTCAGTAAACAAGCTCGCTGACAGATTGAAGTTCTTCTGTACAGAAGAAAATGGGATTTCCTATGTGCTACTGAATCTGATAAACCAGCCTGCAAAAGGAGTCGAAAGCGGGGAAAGATAATGAGTTGAGGCAGTCTGCAAAGCTCAGTGTAATATTATGATCACTTATATGTCAGTAACAATTTATGACCCCAGCTTAAATCGTGGTGCTAGGCACTGTACAAGCACATTGTCAGGGGCAGTCCCTGGCCTGAAGAACTGATAACTTGCATAAATCAAGCAAGCCAAGGGAAACAGGAAAAAAAAGGGGACTTGCTCAAGGTCACACAGCAAATCAGTGGCAGAACCAGGATTGGTATTGATGTTTTCAGTGTCCTTTTTTACTGTCCTGGCCTGGACACTGCCTTGGGGCCTTACGTGATGTCCACTTTATCCCACACCCCACAACATTCATGTGCCCAGGGCATAATGTACTTCTGAGTGGGGGGCCTACACGAGGCCTCGTCAGTCCTGAGCAGCATATCAAACTGATCCAGTATATAAAATCCTGATCCTGGCTATAAAATCCCAAGAGATTATAATATAGCCCAAGGCAGCTTTGCCTCTTATCTCTTATCTAGTGATGTAAATCACAAGGACTCAGTTGAGTCCAAACCTGGTTGGGGAATGATGAATCTGCTACCAAGGAAGCTCAGCTACTCTTTCTGTGCATGTCTTCTGCATGTGGATTTTGGGAGCATCACGCTCTGTGGGTTAGAGCTGGATTTGAACCTGATAGACTTGGCTTCTATGACAGTCTGCCACTAATTTACTGGATCAGTTTGGAAAAATCATTCCAGGGGAAACGTTTAAAGACAAAGGAGAAGTAGGTGTCCAATTTTCACTGACTGGCACTTGGTCCCCTAATATGGCCTTTGCACCTGTAAAAAGTGACTGGCATTGTGGGGCCACACTTTTGGTTGGGGTTTCATGCCGCTTCAGCTAGGTACAGATGGTTAAAAAGCCCGAGGCTGAATTGATTTAGTCTTTGCCGGTTAGTCTAAGCTGCACAGAGAAATTGGAGCAGAAGTGAACGGACATTTACCTTTGGTTCAGAAAATGCAGCCATGTGTCTGCTATGGCTCAGGCCAGAAGCCGGGGGGGGGTGCTAGAGCAGGCTCTCTGGCTGTGTGTTCACTTCCTCTTCCTGCTGCCCCCGAGGTCTCTGCGATTCTCATTCCAGAATTACAGCAGCAAAACTCTGCAGGGTTGCTCATCACTTCTTCTTCATGCTTCCAGGTGTCTCTGGGATGTGTAGTGCACAGTTGCACTTGGCAGTAATGAATATTATTTAGGTACTAAAGACTGTTTTCAATCACACTATACAATTTCAGTGTTTTATCACTTGTATAGACTTGGAGGAAATGGTCAAAGAAAAGACACTTTTCATGAAAGACTTCCTTAATGTGTATGTAAACTCTTTGGGTTGGTCTCTGTTAAATCCTATAAGGGACACGTGGTTGTTGATTAGAATGATTTGTTCGGTCAACTAGGTATCTACAAGAAAAAAGACGTTTGCAATACTTAGATCATTCTGGAAGAAATACAATCAAGGGCAAATGAAGAAATGTGGTAACGAGGTCTAATATGCTCCCAAGTCTCTCTCTCTTTTAGCAAAAGTCTTGGCTTAGCAGTGGTAGAAATGACTAGAACGCAGTGAAAACACCCCCAGCCAGATAATGTCTCCTTTTTTCCTCCTAGAAATCTGACATGGGGATGTTTTTGTGCAGGCCGGGAGCGACCCGAGCCCTTTTCCGCGCTGCACATGGGCTGTGGCCAGCAGCCCGGGCACGCCGGGTTGGAGAGGGAAGGCCACCGAGCTGGAATTAGGCACAAACGCGTAGCAGTAGTTTAAAAGATTGTTTACTTACACCGAGATGGCAGTGGTGCAGGCTGGAAAGCTTGCTTAAGTTGCGGTTACAGACAGGAAAGAAGAGAGGCGGACAAGAGTTCTAGACTCGTGAACTCTAGCCCAATCCGGCTGAAGGCTCTGAACACGCGAACCCGTCGTGTCAGCCGAAGAAAGTACTCTTCAGACGTACGTTAACCTTAACCACTCACCACCTTGCGTTTGTCGTGTTTGTTCCCTTTGCTTTATCTGCATCCTTGTCTCCCTAGACCATATGGCTTTGTCTTCCTATCTTTACGCTTGTCTGCTTAAGTGCTACACACCTTTGGCCATGTAGTAATAGATAATACTTTCTGATTGTCTTTTATAAACCACGGTGTTCATAAGCTGGGCTTTGCATAAATATACATTTTAGAAATTACAGCCTGGTCATTTGATCGGAAGCACCAAGGACATGTGGGTATCATATGTTTATGAATGACATGCAGATTATAGGGTGTTAAGCAATGTGCGTGTATTTATGGTGAGGTTCAGTAGATCCAGCAATAGGCTGGCTCCTCCATGGGTTCCCTGGGAGACCTTTATGTGACAGTTCAAGGAATCTCTCTGTACAGTCTATGAATTGCGCTTGATATCATGAAACGGTCGGCCTGAAAATTGCTGTATCAGCATACAGTTTGTGTGCGTCTGCCATGAGCTTGCATCAATTTGCTTGACCAGAGACCAGGGTGGGTGCTTAGAGCTACTGAAGATGCATCACCACCACCCCGCCCCCCCAACTTTTTTTAAATGAAGATCCTTCCTCCTCATCTCTGAAGGAAGAGGAAGCAGAGAGGGTAGAAAGTACCAGCAGCAAGGCAAGGAGTAATTCTACATTGCAACCAGTGCAGCCGTTGCAGCTTATGCAAACCTATCTGAGCTAGCGCTAAGCTTGTGACTGCTGTGAGCAGCACATGCACAGCAGCATGTCAGTCAGCACAGGCTACAAAACACACCTGAGAACCTGGATAAATGCATGGGCTGGAAGTTTGTGTTGCGCTCCAAGCTACCCGAGCTGCATTGCTATCATTAGCTGAGCTACCCTGCGAGCTCACATGTGCTCCCACGAGGTGCAGGGACAGCAAAAGAAAACAAAACAAATGAACAAAAAGAGCCTTACGGGGGAAGGCTGGATGAGACCCAGGAAATTTTGGATGGGAGAAGTGGCTGAGTTTACTTGAGGGCCTATTCTAACATGAATGTTGTACAGGGTATCTGCATTGCTGACTACAATGGGGCTTCCAAGGGGAGTAGGAACGACAGCTCATTGTTGCCTGATGTGCAGGTAAGTCATGGCGCGAGCAGAAACTCTGTACCCAGTTTTTTAGTGTCTATATATGTTTGCTGACATCTTTCGTGTGGGTCCGGACAGTGGTCGTCAGAAGGCTCCCACCTTCAGTGAGATCTGTTGAGTGGTGCGTTTAGGATTTGGATGCAGTTCGAGAAGTCAGATTTCGACTCTAGGGACAAGCGGTTGGACAGTATATCCAGCTTGCGGCAGGAGATAATAAATATGAGGGCTGCACCCTAGGACTGAGTCCCCAGTGGATTATGTACAGCGTGTCCACAAAGGGTGGCTTTTCCAGAAGCAGTTGCCCTTGAGCACTTGACTTCTCCTCCTACTCTCCCTCTGGGAAAGACAAATTCTCTGAAAAGGAGCAAAACACAGCCTTTGAACAAGATACAGTATGCCGACTCCAGATGTTAAGAAGGAAAATATGAAGCACCAGTTACGCAAGAGGCCAACAAATCTCTCGCTGCTGATAACGACTTAGAGGTGTTGACTAAACCCAAGATTTCCATGGTATACATCATGGTCTGGGTAACTAGCATGTACGGGGAAGGGCAAAGGGGAGGCGGGGAAGTAGCAGAACGCTGCTTTGTCCTGCAGCGTGTTTCCCTGTCCTTCTGAACAGTTGCCACTTGTAACAGCTGCACCGTCATAATGGCAAGTGCTGCAGTTCTCCTCGGAGAATTCAAACTCGACCAACGTGTTCTCCATGTAAATTCAATAACAGAGCCCTCAACTGTTTTGCATGAACCAAGCATAACCTTGTACAGATGCCATGGTGCTTGGCTATATACGTGAACCCCATATACAACAGCTCCTTCTCACCGCAGTCTTTCATCTTATTAGACATGATGGCAGACATTTATTTAGGCCTTCTTATTAGGCATCACATTACATATTGCTTTCTCATTAAAGGGAAGAAAGTTCCCTCTGTACCCAAGGAGACAGGCTGATAGCATTTGGTGTATAATGCTTTGAGCTGCCTTCTTGAATGAGTCCTATTTTGCTCTCTTTTCTAAGAGCCCTGCCAAGAGACATCACCCCCGCTGAGACTTCAGGGCATAACATGCTGGTGATTCTTAGCGTGCACTGGCAAAACGACACCGTTCCTATTTACCATAGCAGATGATCCAGCCGAGTCAATTCTTCTGTAACACAGCTGGAATCACAT
>NW_005843599.1:71962-83345 GCF_000455745.1 Alligator sinensis
GAAAAAAGGTTGCAGCGTAACATTTCCCTTGCAGGTTTCCCTTGTATCCTTCTGCTAGGAAATGTGTCTCTTACCTAGAAGATATGCTGCATTTTATATGACATTTCAAGAGTGAAATTCTGCTGTGTGTCTCAAAGGAGAGCTTGGCTGAGAATGACGCCTTGTGGAAAAGCCCTACAGAACCTAGCAGAAATTGAGCATGCATCTGTAAGAGCTCTGAGCACTCCCATAGGATTTGACAGAGTCGCTTATGGGATTTTTAAAGCTCCAGAAAATAATGTCATTCTTTTCTCAGTTATGTGGACTGGATTCCTGGTGGAAATCAGCCTGAAATTATATTGATTTACATCAGCTGGAGATTGGTCTCTATTTTCAAGAGTAATTTCTATGGAAGCCTAGTTTTATTGCAGAATCCTACTGTAATCTATAGGATTTGGTGGTCTTCTGTTGCTGCAGAGGTTATTCCTATTCCCAGAGAAGTCAGCAGCAAAGCTCTTATTAACTACAGGCCAAATCCTGTGCAAATACCCTTAATGCTCCAAGAGTGCAACACATCCCAATGATTACTACGTGAATTGGAAATTTCCAGTCTCATTAAAAGATACATGTTTTCCACAGAGAAAATATAATAGAAGTTCACCGGCATTATGGTGCATTAAGTGCCTTTACTTTCCAGCACATAATGTGATCGGGTTGAATGCAAACATCACCAGTTAAAAGGCACAAATGAGTTAATAAAGTGATTACTTTCAAATTTGTAAAAAAATAACAGATTGTGACTCACCATAGCAAGCACATTGGTGTATCTTTACATGGGAAGCAAAGACCATACCAGCAGTACGTCTCATTACCCACTTCACCAACCTAGAACCACTCGGTGATTATTCCCACCCACTCTCTTTTTTCAGACCAGAAGCCATGGGTACTGCACTAGCTCTCTATGAAGAATTAACACGAGGAGGCAATAATACAAATAGCTAAGCGGAAGAGTTCATTTGATGGACTTTCCCTGGGGAATCGAGAAAGAAGTTCTCAGACAAAACCTTGGCTGAAGTGATGTAGTTGGGGACGGCCCTGCTTTGAGCAGGGGGTTGGACTAGATGCGACCTCCTTTTCTCTGCACGCGGAGTGGTGGAGAAGGTAGAAGCATTCCAAAATCTATCGATGCTTAGATCCAGGCATGATGCCAGAGCCTGCCACTCCTACCTTTGTCGATTAGAAAAACTGAATATGAAGAAAGATGGTTTTCAGAAACACACCTACAGAGGTGACTGCTTACAGGTCTAACTGAGCTCCTGTGCACACGTCCCTAGTAAATGCGTGTGCAGATCTTTACACTTGCTTGGAGTCAACGGCACTCTGCACATGTCTAGTCACCTGAAGAAGGCTTAGATGCACCGGACATTTGTCCCAAAACATTTGTAGGGAGCAATCTATGGTCAAACTAGGAGCAGAGCTCAGCTCTCTCTAGTTAAAGCCTTATCAGCTCTGGCACATGGCCCCTTAGAGTAAGAAAAGCCATATTTTTGCTCTGTTAACTCTGTGCCTAATTCCCATATTGCCTTAAAGCATTTGCATAAATCTTGTTAAAGTGTTAGCCTGAATAAGGATGACGTGAAGAGTAAGGCTCGAAGTTGATCATGCACTGAAGTGCCGTGCTGAATCCTGCCCCAAAAAACAAACCATTTTCCCTCCCCGCTTTCTTCTTATTCCATCTCTCTTATTCTTTCTTTCTAATCAAACAGCAATGCTCCGATTCACAATGATCCCTGCAGCAGAAACCTCATTGCATGCTTTCTAAAATCTCATTTGCTTACGTTTTCACAACCCCATCAACACAAAAACCATCTAGCAAAATGCAAGTACAAATATGTCAGGATTATCAGAAGAAAATCCTCAAATCCCCAACAGGGAATTCCCCGTGCGCAGTAAGATAAATTTAAAGTAGATGCAGGAAACAGTTCTTACAATACTCATTCATTTCATCATAATCTAATATAAATAATTAAGCACAAAATCTAGAGGACTTTTTAAGGTTTATCTTTCATTGAACTTTTAGGCTACAACTTCCATAACTTAATTGAAAGCATCAGCTCAGTACTCGCCACTGTCCTTGCATACCAGATACAGTCACAGTGAGATGAAAGGATGAGACAGGTTACCGGCAAGATAAAGTACAGTAGGTTAGTGCTACAACAGAACTATATTTTAGGCTTTTCTTAACCTGTTTCCATGCAGTAATCTCCCAAAGGCCCCTTCCAGTCCTGTTTTCTTGTGCAGCCTCTATAATATTAAGGCTGTCCCCACCATAATCTTCTTCGATGAAACCTTGTTATTTAACATGCTTTCATTGTTCAAATAGAAACCAAAGAAAGCTGGCCTTTTTCAAAGATGGGTCCAAAAAGCTTTCACTGACATTTTTTGGAAGTGACTGGCAATTTGGGGTATGCAGCTTCAGAGACCTGATTTCAGGGAGGGGGGTTGGCAAAAAAAGCCATGCTTTAGTTGGGGAAAAAAAACGGTTGCATGTAAAATTCAACAAGTTCTCATTTTCTTATTCAAAAGCTTTGGTAAAAATATATCCTCCCCCTACCCTTCCACCACCTTTTAAGAAGAAGGGAAAACTCCACCGAGGACATTTCTGTGGGAATCCCCCCTATACTCTCTGATGATACTTCAGTCGTCCGTCTGAGGATCTTGAAGCACGTTACAGATATTTAAATGAGCTAATCCCGTCAGACTTTTTTTCAGATATTGTTATGGCAGGAATTACTAACAGCCTCACAAGTTCTTTTTTCTTCACGTAGGAGTATGGTTTTACTCTCTGAAGGGGCAGTGTAGTGACAAAACTGAACAATGTATAATATTATTCCCTTCAGTTTAGCAACGAGGTAACCAAAGAGAACAGACTGCAAGTTTGGATGAAGTTGATTTTTGAACCAAGTTCCCAAGCCCGGGATTTATTAACTTGCCTGGTACTCGATTCTTTTCAGAAACTGATCCTGTTCCAATTTATTCTCTCTTAAACATAGGCGACCATGTTGTTCAGAGTGTCTGAGGTGAAATCTCACTAGTGTTTTGCACCGTGACGTTCAAGAAATATCAGATGGCATTGAAAAAACATTGCTATGCGGTGATCCTTTGAGAGAGGCGCTGCGGCAGATGGCACAGAGTTGACTTTCTGTTTTGTAACATATTGATAGGCGGTTACTAGGAACCAGAAACTGGTGTGCAAACCCTGCCCAGGTGCCATTTGTGACCTCCTCTGTTTCAGGGCTGTGTGTAAAGAAAGCAAATGAGTCAGACTGCATCACTGCTACCCTTGAGGTCCTTTCCAAACCAACAAGTCTATGATTTCCTTCTCCATTGCAAAGCTGAAGTGTAAGGCCCCACAGTTCTGCTAGTCTTTGAAGAAGGACCGATGCCATTGCCAGCAGGAGGAGAACACATTCTGAATGGGTGATAATGGCTCTTTACAGATGGAGGAAATGAGGGATCAGGTGACTCATCCACAGTCATGCAGCAAAATAGGTGGAAAAATGAGACAAGAATCCAGATCTGATGTCAGGCACGACTACTTTCCCAATGCCCCTCTGGACTTTTCCCAGGAGACCATCTGCCGTCGGGTGTGAGCATCCCTCTAATAGGCTTTCCTGGTTTCAATTGTCACTTCTCTCTAGGGGCACGAGCTTCAGTTAAACCTATATCCCATTGCTTCCTTGTTACCAATCTTCTTATTTATATCCCTCGTATACATTTTATTCCACTATGGGAGTCATGAAGAAATCAATTAGAAGCACAGCACAGCTACAGCTTGCTCTAAGAGATTGTTAGCACTTGACTCACCTACTTACACATCAATTTAGCGCTCTTAGCTGGATT
Organism: Alligator sinensis; assembly: GCF_000455745.1. Classification (NCBI taxonomy): domain Eukaryota; kingdom Metazoa; phylum Chordata; order Crocodylia; family Alligatoridae; genus Alligator; species Alligator sinensis. Next base: position 75,845 of record NW_005843599.1, read on the forward strand.
TCAATTGCGTTGAGACTGACAGGATTAAGAAAGGATTGCATCTTCTCCCCCTACCACATGCTTTGTAGGAATGGAAAGATCACATATTATTACAACCTGAGACCACTCACGAATTTAGTCCAGAACAATCCAGGTCACCTGCCCATCCTCTCCAGTCATGCATGGAGAGGATGGGCAGGTGACCTGGATTGTTCTGTACTAAATTCGTGAGTGGTCTCAGGTTGTAATAATATGTGATCTTTCCATTCCTACAAAGCATGTGGTAGGGGGAGAAGATGCAATCCTTTCTTAATCCTGTCAGTCTCAACGCAATTGAAATCCAGCTAAGAGCGCTAAATTGATGTGTAAGTAGGTGAGTCAAGTGCTAACAATCTCTTAGAGCAAGCTGTAGCTGTGCTGTGCTTCTAATTGATTTCTTCATGACTCCCATAGTGGAATAAAATGTATACGAGGGATATAAATAAGAAGATTGGTAACAAGGAAGCAATGGGATATAGGTTTAACTGAAGCTCGTGCCCCTAGAGAGAAGTGACAATTGAAACCAGGAAAGCCTATTAGAGGGATGCTCACACCCGACGGCAGATGGTCTCCTGGGAAAAGTCCAGAGGGGCATTGGGAAAGTAGTCGTGCCTGACATCAGATCTGGATTCTTGTCTCATTTTTCCACCTATTTTGCTGCATGACTGTGGATGAGTCAGACACGCCATTAACAGCTACCTGAGGTTTAAGAACGTATAGAAGCAAAAGGGCTTTGTTACTTTGGCCAGTCTCAGGATTACCGTAACAAACTTTCCATAAGGTTGGTCACATATTCTTAGCAATGACATGCATTGTTTGATTAAAGGGTTTTCCCTGTGAAAGTAAAGCTCTTCGCATCGAAGTATAGCCTTATTCAATAAATCTAATACTGAAGCAGGCAAAATGCATGTGCACACACATCTGCACACACCCATTTTAAAGTTCGAAACAATTCAACAGCAGCTCAGAAAAGTGAAGTATTCTCAAGTTGATACCCATTCCCATATCTATCCGTATACGTCATTTGAGTAATTAGATGTATTAAAAAGCCATGCCTGTTGCCTTTCACTCGGTTTCAGAGACACAAGAAGTCACAATTATAAGTCATTAGCCTGAAATAAGACTTTTGCTGGGCTTAATTAAGTTAAATATTCATGCAAACAGGATGGAGGAGGTAAGTGCTGTTCTTAATCAGAACAGAGACTGCTGCTCTACAATGCAAATTGCTTTCTTATGTGGACAACACCAGGAACCTACAATACAGGGAGCAGAGCATGAGTTACAAGGACGAAGAGAAGGTACTTCTGAATGACTCTCACTGTGCTTCCTCTACAGAACAAAGAGCAGAGTCTGCTGAGCCCAACGTATGCTAAGGAAATATATTGTACCCAGACTAAACTTCCTTTAGGCTAAATTTGCTGAAAAGGAGTCTCTCGCTGTCTCTCTCTCGCACACACACACACATGCCTCCAATTCTCAAACATTTACACTGTGTGACAATTGATTTCCTCCATGAGCACATCAAACCCGTGCTCTAATTGTTGAGCTCGTAGCTCCTACTTAGCTTCTGCTGTCAGGTTAAGGCTTTCTTTCTAAACTATGAAAGTACCTAGTGACCAAGCCAAATATTGCTTGCTTGAGCACGGTACAAAAGCAGAGAAGTAGATAGTCCCTGCTCTAGATAAACCAAAAAAAGGCATACAAGGAGTAGGGGGGAAGTATAGCGGTAAAGGGCACAGACAGAAATGCCAATTTTTGCCCCATCTGGCCCCTGAAAGCGCTCTACAGCCAGGACCAAACAGAAGTGTATGGGTGCAAAGCACTTTAAAGGGACCCAATCCTGCACAAATCTGAACCCCCGTTGCATGAGTGTTCAGAGGAAGGGATTTCAAAACAACATCTTCAGTAACTTGTGTCTGCTCTGTCTCCCAGCCTCCCAGCTGTTTTTAGAATGGGAGGGGGGAAGGGAGCAGAGGGAATTTTGGTCTGGGGGGTTTTCAGCTTCCACTGGAAGAGGGGCAGGTGAATTGGAGCCATCCTAAGGTGGGGGTAGGGGCTTCAATCCACCTACCCCACCTTCCAGTGCTGGCTGGGGAACCCCTAGAATGAGCTCCCCACGTCCCTGCCCCCCTTACCACTCTGAAAGCAGTGCCTGGGCTGGGGGGGAGGAGGGGCCATTGCTAAGGGAAACCAACTGCAGGCTGGCAGTCAGCAGCTGGATTTCCCAAACCTCCCTCCTCCCTGGACCCAACAATTAACTTCTGCTCAGTCTGGGGGATCGATGCAACTCAGAACACCTCCTGCAAAGTATGATGAGTTACAGTGGGAAGTTGCTCTCCTGTCTGTGCCCAAAAGCACACAACTGAACCCTCTTGTAGGGCTGTGCGAAACGGCCGTTTCATTTCAATTTTGGATTCAGCCATTTTGAAGGGACAGGGATTCATTTCAGTGTTTTGGATCATTGTACTCTTTTGATTTGACCAACTCTGTTTCAGAATTTCGACGCTGTTTCAGATATTTGGATCAGCCGGGGAGAGGCAGGCACAACTGGGCAGCTGCAGTTTCTTCCACAGCTCCTCCAGCTGTGCCTGCCTTTCCCCAGGTGGGGGGGAGCCATGGGACGAGTCCCCATGGCTGCCCTGCCCGGCCCCAGCCTCCTGGCACTTGCAAAATATATATATATATAACCCCACACTCACCAGCTCCAGCAGCAGTGATTGGGACCCTTGGGGGCTCACGGCAGAGCCCCACCGTCAGACTGCATGGGGCAGTGAGGAGCAGCAGGGATCACCCCTCCCCTCCTGGCACCTGCATGGAAGCTACCCAATGGCACAAGTGCATTGCGGCTCGGCAGGGTGCTGCATGCTGCCTGGGAGCTGGGGCTGCTGAGGCCGAGCGGTGCTGGGCTCCGGCTGATAGGTGGAGCCACCCCAGCTCCCAGACAGCATGCGGCGCCCTGCTGAGCCGCGCTGCACCCACGCAATATGACAGCTGCCATGCAGGTGCCAAGACGGGGGGATGATCCCCACTGCCCCTCCCATTGAGCCACGCTACCACCAGTGTCCAGAGGTCCTGATTGCCACTGCTACATCCAGTGAGTGCAGGGCTTTTATATATAAGTGCTGGGAGGCTGGAGCCAGGCAGGGTATGGGACCAGGCAGGGCAGCCACGCTGGCTTCTCTCGGGGCTCCTCTGACTGTGCTTGGTGCAGACTGCACCAAGCAGACTCGGGTGTTGGTGCTGGCCCCAGCCGGCAGCATGCTGTCATCCCCCATGCAGATTCAGGGGCCTGTGCCCCCCAGGAGGGCTGCAGGGCTATGCCAGACTCCTCTGGTGCTGGCCCCTGGATCTGCGTGTGGTATGACAGTAGGCTGCCATCCCTCCCCCAGAGCACTGGGACTGGAAGGGACCTCAGGGACAGATCGCAGACACTGGTCAGCTACGGATGCCAATATCAGAGCCCTCCTTCCGTCTCTTCCCCCTCCCTCTTCTTAGTTTCTGTTTCCCTACGAACCCAGCTCCAAAACATCCGAAGTGTTTTGGATTGATTTGTTTTGTTTCGTTTCGGAGATGTTTCAGAGCCTTCCGTTTCATTTTGGATTCGGTGTTTTGGGAGTCAAAATGGGCCAAAATGCCTCCAAAGTGAAACAGCTGCCAAAATTTCACACAACCCTACTCTCTTGGTATATTCAGAGCAGAAAAGTGTTTTTCATGATCCTCCCATATTCTGGTGATCTGGTTTAGGATTTTATATTGCTGCCCATCATGGTAGTATTTCCCATTTACCTTTGTCTTTCTTTTTCTGACTCTCCTCTATTTCCTGCTTTGGAGTTTAAGAAAGGGCCAATATAATGTTAGCAAAAGACCAATATCACGTTAGCAAATGATTAAATGAGAACATGTACCATCTGCTCAGATGTCCTTACAATCAATCAAGACTCTTCTTTCGAGGAAGCTGTTCTCATGAAGAGGAGGGGGGAGCGCTAACAGAACTGAGGACATAGTATCACATGCATTACCAATGCAAAGGGCCAGAACTGAAAGTCTTGTCCTTACACTCAAGATATCCATTAGAGCAGCTGTATAAAAACCTCTCTCAAAGAACAGATTTCATTGTGTTTGTCTTCTGCTTCAGCCTGCAGAGGTGGGTGAGTAAGCAGCTTGGGTCTAAGCTGTGTCTATCGCTACAGGAATTGAAATGGCTTCCATTCAGGGAGCTGTGGCATGCCTTGCAATCTTCAATGTATGCAGCCTCACAAGGCCCCTGTGTGCTAAAGGAAGTGCTCTTATTCCTCTATTTTACAAATGGAAAATTAAGAAACTGAGAGAAAGGGGGAAATGCAGAAAAGAATTAGGCATCTGAAGGAGTCAGGATTTAGGTACCTCAACCCACAGTTGCAGTCGTAAAAAAAGCCTGCTTAGCTGCTACCAAACATGGAGATGCCTAAACTTCATCGCTTCCTCCCAGCTTCACTTTTAAGTTTCCCAAAAATCGAGAGTTATACCTGTGCCCATGCCCAGAACTGTCTGAGTCTTGAAAGGCTAGAGCAACCTGTGTCTAGCTAATCCCAGAGGCCTTTAACAGGTACACATCCCTCCATTTACCTGGTAACTGTTGACAGAGCCAGATACCTCTATCACTGCTAGTCTTTCAAACTCAGCAGCAAAAGGAGGTAGCAGTAGGACTCCCTGGGTGTGTCTACATGTGATGCTTTACTATTCAGTAAACTAATTTACTACCTGTAGTAAAGTAATTGTGCAGTAGATACTGCATAGTAACGCTTGTGCAAACACTGACTGGGAGCAGATTTGCTCCTGGTCAGTCTACGAAGGAGGGGGCTCTCCGGCTCCCCCTACAAGCTGGGAGTCAATCAGTACTGGGACTGGGAAGCTCTCAGCCTCATCTCCTGGCTCCTGGGACATACCTGGCAGCTTTAGAGAATGAGCAGGGGCTGGAAACTCAGCCTCCGCCTGTACACTGGAGCACCTGTGGGTGGTACGGAGCTGGCTGCTCCAGGGAGCAGACCGGAGCTGGGGATCCAGCCCTTGCCTGTCCCTTGGAGCAGGTTTGCATCAATTTGAGCTGCTCCAGGGGACAAGCGAGGGCTGGATTCCCAGCCTCTGCCCACCTCCCGGAGGAACATGACACTGTGTCGAAGCAGAGCAGCTGCCAGCAAGCTTCATTCCCCTCCAGTGGGCAGGAGGCTCACCAGCAGCTGTGCCACATCTGGGACAACTCCTAGCAACCCCTTGCTGCACTGGGAAGCGCTTCCTGGGAAGGGGCTAGCTGGCAGCTGTTTCCCCACAATGGCACAGGGCCAGGAGAGCTCTGCCCACTACAGGGGCAGCTCTCTTCCAGCTCCATGCACATCAGGTCCCCTCCCAATGTGCATGGGGCCAGGAGACAGTTGCCACTGCGGCCAGCAGAGCTCTCCTGTTCCCATGCTCCCTGGGACCAGCCCTGTGCCCTTGCCAGCCCCAGGGCTTGCACCAGGGGGAACCTGGAGCTCCCCTTGGCTGCTGCAGCGGGGCAGAGCGGGGCAGGAGCAGCCCTGTACTAGACTATTCCAAGGGGAGCACAAGCCTTAGTTTGCTACTTAGTGTGCAGTAAGCCTACTGTGAGTTAATAGCATAATTTCATAGTTTCTAGGGTTGGAAGGAACCTGAATAGATCATCAAGTCTGACCCCCTGCCCTGGGCAGGAACGAGAGCTGCGATCATAATACCCCAGCCAGAAATCTATCCAACCTCCTCCTGAAGACCCCCAAGGTAGGGGAGAGCACCACTTCCCTTGGGAGCCCCTTCCAGAGCATGTATAGATGCACCCCCAGGTTGGCAATAGCTAAGGATTAAGAGAGTTCATGCAGGAAGTAGGACCTTAGTTCAAGCCTCTCCTCTACCACAGGCTATAGCAGGGGTTGGCAACCCCAGGCACGCATGGCAAAGCATGGCACATGAGGCGTTTTTGCTCAGCACACCACATCGAGCCTAGGCTCTGGGCAGTTGCTGTCAGCCATGGCACCTAGGCGGTGCCCAGAAGGCAGTGGGGAGGCTGCAAGTCCTGCTGCAAGCAGCCCGGGGTCCATGGCAGGCAGAAACTGCACAAAGCCCAGGGTGTATGTGGCAGGCAGCCAGGAGGCTGCAACCAGTGCAGCAGGATTTGGTGCCCTTGGCTCAGCTGTGTGGCTAGCGGTGGCTGCATATATGCCTTGGGGCGCATGGTGGGAAAGGAGCCTGGGGCAGTGCAACCCCAGCCCCTTCCCTGCTGTGTGCACCAGCGGTGTGGGTGCAGTTGTTGCCGCCACAGAATCCTGACTGCTTGCAGGGCGGTGGGCAAGCTGCAAACAACTGCGTCAGGGTCTGAAGCCCCAGCCTGACTCCATGGCTGGGGGAGGCTGTATGTACGCCTTGGGGTGCATGGTCGAGGAAGGAGCTAGGGGCAGCGCAGCCCTGGTTGCTTCCCCGCTGTGCTCCCCAAGTGGCTGCACCAGGTACCTCAGCCCCAGCCCAGCTCATTGCTGGCATCGGCTTCGCACATGCCTCGGGGAGCACAGCGGGGAAGGGGCAAGGGCTGTGCTGCCACAACAAGGATCAGGCCTCTCATCACTCCCCTGCCATCGGCCTCTGGCACACCGACATCTTTCAAGTCCAGGTTGCAGGGTTCCTTACCCCTCTGCCCAAAAACATTGCTGACCCCTGAGATACAGGCTTTCAAACTAGAGGCATCTGCACCCTTTCTGAGCTGCCAGGAACAAAAATACTCCACCTGAGCCACAAAGAGAGCAAAGGAAGGGAGCGGGATTCTGCAGCCTGGCTTGACAGGAAGGGGCAGGAAGTCCTGGGTACGGGCCCCAGGTCCCAGGAGTGTTTCTGCATTTTATCTTTTTGAAGAAAAATGCAGAAATTGTTCTGGGAGCAGGGATTAAACCCAGGACTCCCCTTTCCCAGCTGCCTGCTTGATCACTCTGCTAGAAGCCTGCACCCTCTTGCTGTTACTTTCTGGCTTATTGCATCTTGAATGCTTTTCTGCACAGCTGCACGACGTGAAGAGGACCCCATGGAAGTCTCCCATATCCCAGCTTGGTATCCTATCAATTAAAGCAGACTTCCAGCTCCTGCCACTTAGTTGGAGATGCATTACATAACTATGTGGCTCAGTCAACATGACAGATCAGTACTGCAAGCAACAGTCGAATTAACAAAACTTTAACAACAAATGCAGTTTCTAGTTTCCTCAGGGCCGTGATTAACAACAACAAAAAGTGTGGCATGGGGAGGGGTTGCAAAAAGGAGCTCTCAGCTTTTGTCAATCTGTTTAACAAGTACATTTGGGTTCATTGTCTGCAAACCCCACGCTGAGCCTGGGATAGAGCATTTGCCCTGATGGAAGTATTGGCAGGTTTACTGGTAATTAAATGGTTATGGATCCATTTAGCATGCTAGTAAAGAGTGAATGAATTCAGTTCAGATGAGAAAACAGGAA
>NW_005843600.1:0-8375 GCF_000455745.1 Alligator sinensis
CCAACCCTACCAACTATGAAACTATGAACCTTGCCTGCCTCTGTCTTTAGACCAAAATGGCTACAACCTAGACCCCAGTCTTTATTGTGCCATTCCAGTTTCTTCTGTCCACACTCCAAGTTCACCCTGTCCTTCCTGGGACTTTTTCTGCCTTTTCTCTCTGTCCTCTTTGGGATTTTTTTCTGTCTTCCCTGGGATCTTCTCCCTGTCTGCCCTAGGACTACCTCCCTCCAGCTCTGCCAGAGCCTCACTCATTCTTCCTAGGTCCAGTCAGCTTCATTTGCAGCAAAACAATTACAGAACAATAGTATTCACCTTGGGGACAGCACTCACACAGTATAGTGAAACATTGTCATGGGGACCCAATCAGGGAGCAGACTGCCATCTGCCCCTGGGGTGAAAAGGGGATATAGTTGTTCTGATTATGAAACTATTTACAAGAATTATTTACAGTGAAGGCTGCTCAGACTGAGCGCCCCCCTCGCTGAGTGCTCCCTACCAGAACCACAGGTCAGAACCCAGCTCATCAGGCCTCTGTCACTATCACGTATGTGACGATTACAGAATAGAAGCCATAGTGCAAAGACCCAGAACAGTTTGATTACAGTGCATCTGGGTGTGAATGTCAGTGTGAATGTTGATGTGAAATTTTTCATCAGCGAGATCAGAGCTGTCCATCTCGCAGCCCACAGGCTGCAAACAGCTCATGAGGGGTAAATTGTGGGCCCTAGGCTCCTGCCCAGCCACTGGTCCCCCATTGCTCTAGCTGTAGCTGAGGGCTCTGGGCTCCCCTTCCCTCTGCTTCTTGCCATGCCCCCCCACTGCCACCTAGGGACCTGGGGAGGGGGGCAGTGTCCTATGCATGTGGCATGGTGCAGAGCACAGGTGACTGGTAGGGGAGGTATGGGGGGGCACGTGCCCCCAAGGTTGGCCCCCAACTCGGCACTGCTCAGGATAGGGCATTTTTTTGCTGCATGGGCTGGTGGCGTGGGGTGGGGGGATACTAAGCCCCATCACAGAAGTATAGGAGTGGATATTGGGCTTTTGGCCTGCCCCCAGGCCTACCCATAAATTGTGCCCCCCGACCCCAGACTCAGGAGGAACTAGTCATCCCTGGTGCACAGTGAGTACTTTTGAAAATCATAGCCACTGAAAGACAATATTCTTTGTTTATAGCACTCTACTGTACAAAACAATAACCCTGGTCAAAAATTGTGACTCTCAAACTTTTCAAAGTTACAGTATAAAAGAAGTTGGGTGGTCTAATGGTTAGAGAAGCAGCCTAGTTCTCAGGCTTTCTGACTTCAATTTCCTCTTTAATGAGAAATTTCTTCTGTTAGTAAGTCACACAGTGTACACCTGATGCAATTTCCAGCTATTAGGTGCATAAATGGATATAGGTACCTAAATGAGATTCTGTTCCACCCTCCTTGAGTCTCTGAAAATCAAGTAAAGGAAAAGAAGGGTGTGTCCTCCTCACTGTATTTCTTTGACTCAATCTAAACAGTGGCAAAAATGCAAAAGTAAATTCATTAATGACTTTTCAGTCTTGAAAAAGGTGGAATAGACTTACAGTTAGGTGCCTAAGTCCATGTAGATACCCAAAAGGTGAAACAGAATCTGGCCCTCTGTTTCACCTTCAGTGAGTAGCCATGAGCCCTGACTTTGGAGATTGAGGTGGGCCTCAAGTTGAGGACAAAAAAATAAAATACATATGTGGCCACTGCAGTACACAGCATGACATTCTGCTGATAGATAAATGAAGCAATAAAGTTTCATGATGAACGGATGAAGCAATAAAGTTTCATTCTATCTATCTCTTTCTCTCTCTCTCTCTCTCTCACTTCATGCTTTTTCCAAGAAAAGTAGCAAGCTCTGCCCATGTAAAAAGTCATTTTAACAAGAAAAAACAAAAGAAATTACCAGGTAAGCTGTTTTCTGCTTTGAATTTGTCAAAATTATTTTCTCACCATAACTGAATTTCTATTATATGAAATATACACAGAGGAACTATCAGATCATCAAAGAAATCTCTGCACCATAGGCATCAGTTGTCAGAGGAGGAAATTAATGAGCATTAGTATTGTGAAACAGATGGTTATAGAAGTAAAATGAGTAGTTTTGTCTGACTAATGATGCAACAGGTCAATAAGTCTGACTTCTGCTGCCCTGTTGGTTGGGTAAGATATTTCTCAGAAGTAAGGAAGAAAAAAATGATTGTTCTGTTTCTCATACATGGGTAGGTTAGCAAAAAACTGTATTTGGATTTTTTTTCCAAAACATAAGATTAGCTAGTACGTTCCCACAAATACCACAGCTAGCAATATTGGTTATATGGAGATCCAAGATTATTCCAGGTTTCTGAATTACTAGTGACTATGACCTTTTGTTACGTAGTGCCATGTTGTTACTAATATTTAATATTGTGAACATCACACCGTGGCTGGAGTTTTGAAAGAGAAACAGTGCTGGTTCATCTGCCAGTTTAAAAAAATCAGTCTTTCATTTCACTTTCTAACTAGATGGTGTCACAACCCAAAAGGTGTGATTTTTATTTGTGTGTGCTTCGGCACTACTAAATTGTCACCGCTAAATTGCAAGCTTCCTTGCACGGTGGAGTTTTCTGCTGCAAAAGAGAACCCCGGTGCAAGGGAGAATTTTCCTGCCAATTCGAAGCTTTCTTTGCAGGGTGCATTTCTATGTTGCAGCACAGAAATGCTCGTTGCAAAGAGTTCCCACCATTTGCATGCAGATTTGGGTCCCATTATTGGCCAGTTCTAAATTATTCACACGTGGCGGCTAGTGATTGGCTTGCTAGCCGTATAAGAGGCTTGGGTGGTTTCTGCCCAAGTGGGAGAACTCCGAGGAGAACCCCCGCAAGGGAGGACTCCACGAACACCAGGAGGAGGAGACTTCACGCTGTGTGAAGATCTCTAAGCGCTGCGGATCCTCACGGACCCAGTGCATTTGAAGCAGGCTACGGAGATCTGATCAATCTCTAGCCTCTCCCCGTCGCCGAGCGCAACCCAGATGTATCCCTTCCTGCGCGCAAAAGAACTGGACCCACGGAGCCTAGCAAACTCCGTGTGAGTTCATCCAGAGCTCTTCTCTATCTTCTGGATGAGTACTTTCTTCAGCTGACGCGACGGGCTCACGAGTACAGAGCCTTCAGCCGGATTGGGCTAGAGTTCATGAGTCTAGAACTCTTGTCTTCCTCTCTATCTTTTTCTTCTCTGTAACTGCAACTGAAGCAAGCTTTCCAGTCTACACCATTGCCATCTCGGTGTAAGTAAACAATCTTTTAAACTACCGATACGCGTCCGTGCCTAATTCCAGAGCGAAAGCCACCCCTCTCCGCCCCACGTGCCCGGGCTGCCGGCCACAGCCCGCGTGCAGCGCGAAAAAGGGCCCGGGGCTCGCCCGGCCCGCACAGATGGCTGGTCAAAGAGCATATGCTTTAAAGACAGAACATCATTCCACTGACTCTCACAGATTTTGGACCACACCTTAGTAAAGTAGCCCAGAAAGCCAGGACTTCTGAGATTTATTGCTGTGTCTTGTTTCTACTATGAAATGATTTGTCTTGGCATTTTTTTAACTCTGCTTGTCTTTGAATATCCCAGCTAAACAATCAGAATATATATAAATTCAAAAGCCAAGATTCCACGCCCCACTCCAGTTGCTTTGGACCACTGGCAAGAAACCTGTAGCTTGGGTGGTGTGGAGATTCTGTATGGACTTCTGACAATTTTTATCTAGCTCTTTGTGGAATGAAGAAGAAGAAAAAGTAACTGATTTCTGTGCTCCATCAGCCCCTGGCCACCAAACAGCCCAGAGACCATGGACAGCTAGGCTTAAGTTAATACATCCAGGAGGCTCTTGTAATATATGTTGATTGCCCACCCAGCCCAGCTCCTACCTGGCAACTTCTAAGAACAAGGGAGTGTTTTTGTTTCCCTTCCATTAGTCTTGCGCTGACCATATCTTTGCCAGACTGTCGGAACTTAAACCTGATGTGTCATCTGCTCAGAACAATAACAGTGACTAGTCCTGTCCTTAAATATAGATTTGCCTGAGAAGGAAACCAGATGTAAGCGTAATAAAAGAATTACTATAATACGCATTACTATTTTTCCTGTTATCTCATAGATGTGCTATATTTTATTTAGAACTTTGCTTTAGTTTCCGCTGCCCTCAGTTTTCTTTCTGAATCTGTTACTTGAATATCTTTGTGAGAAGGGTGACTTTCGGAAGAATATACTCTTCAAAACAAAGCCTTTGCTTTATGTCCATATGAAACTCTGTCACTAATAGGAAAGCCAGTAGATTTTTGATGGGATCTCTGTATCCTGTACAAGCTGAAGAGCAAAAAAAATTATGAAATCAAGACTAAGAGTTAATAAAGAACAAATTTTAATGTTGACTGACTATGAGGACTGTTTTATTAGGGCAATGAGCTCAGTATTGGGAGACCTTAAAAAGGAAATGTTTACTTTATCTAGATCTCATGATAGTTGTATACATGATTTTTCCACTGTGAGTTGTGGCATTCTCTTGTGTGTGGAATGTACTATTCCAGGGAGGTACTTGTATCATGATAAGGTAAATGTTCCTGTTTTAAGATCACCCACTGTCCAGAGCCTTTGGAGAGTTTTCAGAGACGAAACTCAGAACTGTGCAAACTGTTTTTAAAATACAGATTTAAAATGTTACTATAATGTCATATTTAGGTCTCTAAATCAAATCCAGCCTAGCGTTACTGACTAAAATTATCCACAGAGATGGTCTCTTGAGACTATGATGTATACATAATGCAGGCAGACTGGGGTTTTTGACTAATCATAGTGAAGTACTTTTTGTTAGCTGTGGATAAGCCTCAAATTTTTGTGCGCTTATGCAGACCAAACCAAACTTTCAAATCTTTACAGGTTTGCTCCTCACCATAGTATGGTTTTAATGGACCTTCTGTAAATAGCAAAATTACTTGTATTTCAAATGCTGGGAAATACCTGATGCTAATGCTTTTAATCTAAGCCACAGTTTTACTAGTTGCAGGTCAATATGTAGTTTAATAGGAATTCCTGGATTCTTCTGTCTTTAAATTGGGTAATTCCTTACCTTGGAGCACTCCACTGAATTAATGGGACAACTCACTAAAGTATGGCAGCACTGTACTTACAATAGTAAGTAAGGCTGACAGGCTCTAGCCCTGTATAATTACAGGTTTGTGAAAACATGGAAAAGGCAAGGCAAGGGGGAACACTTTTTTTTGAGTAGAGGAAACCACAGCTGTAAGCTCTAACTACAAGGATTGTTACAGCGGCAGGTCTAGGTCAGCTGTGGTGAATTAAGTTCCCCAACACAGTATAAAAGAGGGATATTCAGTGCTTTCTAGTTTAACCTGCATTTAGAGCTAGGTTTACCTTGGAGGGAGAATCCTTTTTTTAATTCTTTTTCTTACTGGCTTTTTTTTTTTTTTTGAGGGTGTATTGGAGCATTTTATTGATTAATTTCATTTAGGGACAAAGTTGACTAAAATCTTTTGAGTACTTAATTTAATGCTTTGGTTAAATAAAGTCTTTTTTTTTTTTCCCCCAGTTCTATCAATCAAGGATAGCATAGTCAACTGAATGCTGAGCCCTAGAGTACTGATTCTATAGCTTACTTCACATAATCCTCCTTTATTATTTTATAGCATTCACAACCAAACTGCACACAAATGCAGTAGACTTATAATAGCAATGATAGATTTGAGAAATTAGTGAGAATAAGATGGACACTAGGGAGCATGAGGAAAGAAATGGTTGTATATAATACACTTACAGAAATCTGACTGAAGTATCCCCAAAGCTAAAACAAGTTCATACTTTGTAGGTGCTGTTGCAATACAGGATTTTTAGGCATGATTTGAATGAGATGTTCTGAGAGAAGAATTATAAGTGCATTTTAAGTCTATGTGAGGCAGAATGGAAGAAGGCACAAATCTTCAAAAATTAAAGCGATATCAAGGCTGGCCCAAGAAGTGGTAGGGTAAAAAAGCAGACAAATTGTTTGATGTGGGCAGTCTCTGCAGGTTGGAAAATATTGAAGTGGGGTGGAAGGGGGCTCAACAAGTTTGATCTTCCCATGGAGAACACTAGGAAGTCACTAAAATGACTCTTGAAGGTGTGGGGCTGACCTGGTAAACTGCCTGGGAGGCATTCTCCTGAGAAAAGCAAAATGAATGTTTAACATGTGCCTCTGAAAAATTTACCATTTTAAGTAACACTAGCTTAGTTTCAAGAGCTGGGAGTTGGAGGAAAGGAATTGACTACATGATCTAAATAACTGCCAAATGCAAGATTGTCCTTGATGGTATATGTTTTAGTGCTTTATCCAAACTAACCAGAAATTCCCAGGTAACTGGACACTACTAGCCTATCAAATTTTCTTGATATTTAAGGTGGGTTTTTTGTGGGGGGGAGGGTTCCCCCCTCTTCTCTAGTCATAAATTCCCCACCAATTTACACTCAATTCACTTGCTGTTTCATTTACAGCCTCTAGGTTATTTATCTGGTAGGCAGTTGTTCAAGTTTCACACAGTTCAGTTTTTTAAAGATTTTCCTCAGATCAACTGCTGCGTTATTCTTGTTCGCTTCTGAATTTCCACCTTTTGGTCTATTTTTATGGTACTCCGTATTTTAACACAATGGGTTCAGTTATTCTTTGAGCAGTATCATAGGAAAGTAGAGTTAGAAGGAACTTCATGATGAGGTCATCTAGTCTGGCCCCCTGCTGAAGGCAGGATGGTTCCTGAACAATTCCAGACAGCATCTGATGATGTAACTTGGGTTCACTTACCACTATATACTGCACCTACCTTATTGGCTTTGCTGTCATTAGGCAAAGTAGTTGAAGTTATTTTGGGACATTCTGAACTAAGACAAAAATGAATGTTGTTTGTTAAATGTACTCATGCAGTCTAGGGCTGTGCTATTGAACAGCCATAGAGATGCTTTCATCAGGCACAGTACCAGTGTACAAAGATGTCTCCTTCCTGAAACTGGTACTCTATATTCCCCTCTCCATTTTAATCCCTTGAAGATGCCCAGCTGTGTTTTGGGTTGGGTTTTTTTCGATAAATCCTGGAAGTGGCTGTCTGTCTCTGTGTGTAACATAATGCTGCTCTCACAGGATATATTTCCATGATAGTGGTATATAGAAAACATGTACGACTTGCATGCAGACATGTGGAAAAGATAGATGAGAGCAGCAAAACCAATGAGACGATTTCTACAGAGATTCTTGCGTAAGACAACCAGGGTGCTGTCCCAGTATGTGGTGGCAAATAATCAAGGCAGAGAAATGGAAACATGCAGTAAGATCTTAGAAACAGTACACCACAGTATCATCTTTTGTCAAAGACAATTAGCTGACATGATTTGCCTCCTCCCTTAATAAACAGTCACTGCCTGTCAAGTGAGAGGAAGTCTAACAAATCTAATATGGCAGTGTTAATTTGGCTTTCAGGCCAAATGCAGGCTTTCACAGAAGCACAGGATTTTTCAAGTGGCTAATGTGAGCAAAACCATTTGGAGATTTACTATTTGCCTGAGGACCTGTTTCTGTCTGTTTTAACTTTTTTTAAAACCAAGCAACCTAAGAGGTTTTCCACATATTTCCAGAGTAATGTCTTACAAGACCAGTGAATGGAGACAAAGTAATGCGTAGGAATTAAGATCATGTCTGAGACCCATACTGGTTACAGAAGGAGCTCTGTCTACGTATCTGGTAATAAAAGTACTGGTCTGTTGCTGTCAGAATCAAAAGAATTGTTGCTGTTATGCTATTTAATAACATGGATAATCCAAATACAGACACAATCCAGGTTTTCAGATGAGATTATTTTTCTCTGTTCAGGTAACTGTCTGTCAGAGGGAAATGTACTATACTTTTACAATCAACAAAAAGTTGCAAGGTTGATGGTTAGTGAATGCTTGCGACAATGCCACTCTTTGTATATACCTCTATTTCATGATTAGAGTAATCCAAACTTCAGTCTGCTTCTGAGAACGGAAAAGTTTAAACTGGAAATAGGTTCTGCAGCATACAGTCCCTATCCAGAGGAGGGTATTTTATTTCCTTTAAACACGACTTAATCACCTTTGTTTCATTAGCATCATACAGAAACTCTCCCTAAAAATGACTAGATCTGATGAGCCACACGTCTGAAGCTAGTTTGGATTCCAGCTGTTTTGATGTGCTAACCAGTGGATCCTTCCAGTGTCTTTTTAAGTAACACTGTCCGAGTGCTCCAAAAAAGTGGAAGATTTTTGTAAGCCCAAAGACCAACAAATAGTTCTATGAACTTGTAAATGAAATTCTCAAGATTCCTG
>NW_005843600.1:8385-12687 GCF_000455745.1 Alligator sinensis
GTCTTTGTAACCCAGATGCTGTAGTCCTGAGGGCCAGAAAATCTTTATATGAGTAATAGTGAAAATAACTTGAATTTCTTATCATGCTGGGAAAATGGGGAGCATAGGATGAAATGTATGTGTGTGTATATGTATGTATATTGAAAAAAAAAAACCAACAAAAAACCTGCAGCCAATATAGTGTCACTATCAGAGATTTGCTTTTTATATTGCTACATGATGTTTAAACAAATATACAAGCCCAGTCTATTTAATCGTTTAATATCTGGTATCTATCTGGTAATGACTTGTAAGGAAATTTCCCAAATACCTTTTAAAACAGATTTCATTATATCTTTATATTGATGTAATTTTTAAATTCATTTGCTCTGGCTGTCCAGTTTCTCTCACTCTAGCTCTTGCTTGCTCTTTGTATTACCCTAGAGTGTCATGGACCAGCATTTAGTTTATGAAAGAAGTATGCTGCAATACGAAGTAGAACCTAGAAATTAATACTCATGCCTATGATATGGAGAACAGAAAATGGCCCAAAATATTTCATGCTCTGTGTACCTGGTCTTTTAGAGAGAAGATTTTTTTTTAATGTCTTGTGTAGCAGTATCTTCAGTTTACTACAAAGCCCTATTAGAATAGAGAACATAAAACAAAGAAATGAGGGGAAAATAGGATCAAACAGATGACATCAAAGAGCTGTAGTGATGGAAATGGAATTCATAGTAGTGTCTGAATCTGGATTCTAAGCTTTAGAAAAAGGTCAGTTCCCTGAGGACTCAGATAATACATTTGATTGTATAACAAAAGCATCCAGAAACTTTACTTTAAACAGTCCTGTGGGAATTTGAAAGCAGTATTGAGGTGTTTATGGTTTGAGAAAGAGGTCTCTCTATCCCTAGGAGGAGTCATAAACGGTTTAAAGCTATATAGAGTTGGTTGGGGGCTGTCACTCAGGTGGTTGGAAACCCACTTAACTGGAAGAAGATAATGCTCTTTATTTATAAGATTGTGGCATTTTAAAAATGGCCCTGTCAAATATGTCTCCATCTGTAAGTGCTCAGTTGCTTTATGCCAGGCTTGAGCAGGAGGAACTGTTCTTTTAGGGGTAGAAATACTAACATTTCTTCAGAATAAAATAAACTTTAATGGTGTGTGATGGGGGAGAGGAAAAAGAACAGTTCAGAACTTCTTGGCTTGAACTCTCTATGCCCATAATTCTCAGGGACATGCCTTAATACTGCACATGCA
Source organism: Alligator sinensis (assembly GCF_000455745.1). Classification (NCBI taxonomy): domain Eukaryota; kingdom Metazoa; phylum Chordata; order Crocodylia; family Alligatoridae; genus Alligator; species Alligator sinensis. The sequence goes on from NW_005843600.1 coordinate 9,628, forward strand.
ATAAGATTTAAAAGAATGATTTCATAAGGCATGGGTTTTTTTTGCCTTCCACAAAGAAACAACACAGAATGCCATGTCTTTGCAGAAGGCTCCTTTAAAAACCTCCAGAATTGTCACAAAATACTCTAGTCGCTTGAAGGATGCAGCTGTGTTTTAGCTCTGGTTTATTGCTTATGTTGAGGGCTCTGCTAAACAGAACATTCTTTAGTTCCTGCATACAGTGGCAATTTTACCTTAATTGCATTAAAAATTAAAATGATGCTGTATTGTTTACGCCAGTGGTTCTCAACCCTTGGGTTGTGACCCAAAAGTGGGTTGCAAGAATATATGAAAGGGTCACAAACAAAAATTTAAAAAATGGATCAACAAAGTTTAAAAATGGATTCTCCTTTAAAGGAGAAAAACATGGGAAACTGGCTTTTCTCTTGCAGGCTGGCAGAGTTCCAGCCTGCAGGGGACTGCTTGAGCCCCCATACCCCCACCGACTGTCCCACACGCTGGGGAGTCGGGGGCAGTAGATCGTGAGAGAGGGGCACTTGGGCAGGACTGGCCATCAATGTTTACAAATGGGTCCTAGTACAAAAAAGGTTGAGAACCACTGATTTACACCACCTTATAAATAACACTCAGGCAAATAGGACTGAACAATTACTGGAAACACCACTGATTCAGATTAAACAAAATATGGTAATAACTCTTTGCATTATGAAAATGGTGGTAGAAATTGATTAGGGATACATTTGATAAATAGGGTGACAAGATGTCTATTAGCATAAATACATTTTAATAAGTTCAACCTTAACATTCATTAAACTCTCTGAAAACTAAAGATTCTGCATTATCCTGGCTACCCCTTCATTTATTTAAGAGTCATTCTCACCAAAAAGCTACAAGAAAAGAGGCCCTCTCCTCCATTTTAATGAAACTGAGGGAGAGGTCCCAAATGTATTGCTTGGATCACAGCAGAATATATAGGCACCAAAAAAATAGAGAAACAATTGATCAAGAGAATTTCTGGCTTGCAAGAGTTGACATCTCTCAGCCAGGTCACACACTTTATTACATCACTTTGTCTTGCCTAAGGTGCCACAAGAGGCATACCATTTAGCTCTCCAGCAAAGTGAAAGGAGACCATATTTCCACTGGTGATGTAAGGAAAAGATATAGCAGACTTTTAGTGGAAAGATCATGAACATGAGATTTCTAAACTGAAGTTGAACTTAGACCTCTCTAATGGTCTTGCTTGTAATAACAGAGCTCTAAACTGAGCTGCTCATAAGGGACATTTCTACACTACAGAGTAGCATGTTTTTTTTTAATTTCAGAAAAGAAATGACAAGTTATTCAAATACAAAACAGGTCATATTTAAGTCTTTTAATACACCAGACATAGACAACCCATTACAGAAAAGAAACTTGTTTTGCAGCAAAGTTCTACTTTTTCAAAAGCATAGGATGAAACAACAGTGTTCATTCTTTACCAGGCCCCCGCTGAGGATTTAAGTCCCAACTACATGCAGTGGCAACACGTAGGGGGTACATGGGGGTGAATGTACACCCCCTGAGAGTGCTAGTGCACCCCCTGACCAGCCGTGCTTGCCGCTTAGGCGATGGGCAGGGGGAGCAGGCAGGAGCGCCGGTGCCCCTGCCCCTGCAAGCGCTGGCCAGGGAGTGGAGCGCTGTTGCACTCCCAGAAGTGGCCACAGCGATCTTCCATCTTGCAATCCGCTGCAAGGGGACCACCCCCATGCCCCCTCCCCCCCCGGTTGCTGACTTGCTCCTGGGGGGGGGGGGGGGGGCATATGCCCCCTGACTAAGGCAGCACCAGTCACCCATGACTATATGAAGCAGTCATACCATGTTTTATCTGCCGTTTTATCAATTTTCATCCTCTCCAACCGGTCTTGTTGAAACCCAACCCCTCCTTTTGCACGCATTCATAACCAACTTTTCTACTAGAAACTTCAGGATCACTTTAAGGTCACCAGAATCTTAAATGCAGTTTACTTGGGAAGACCCTGGATTTCAAACTTGCTCAATTTTGAGGTTTGTTAGGATGATGGAGGAAAGAGCTTGAAGCTATTAGGGTTGCTTTCTGTTTTAAGGGTTGACTGCAAGTGCTCTAAAATCCAATGAGCTGACTGGGAGCACTTTTGGAATTTTCTGTTACTTCTTGGTATTACAGGCCAGGGTTGGCAGTTGACATTCTGGTAGAAATGCTTTCATCAGCCCTGAGGACACTGATGGTGGTGGAGAGGCTCCTGGCATATTGGCAAGATTAACAGGCTCTCTCTTCAAGTGCCAATTCCCCAATGAAGCTTATTGTGTGGATAACTTAGGTCCTTATGCCTCCCTCCCTACATCCCCAAACTAGAGTAGTTTAAGGCTACCCATTGTCACTTTAAGATTAGAGAAGTTTCACAGAAGACATCAAAACATTCCTAGACAGGCTTGCAACCAGATCCATAGCTTAGATTTTGGTTCTCTCTCCTCTACCACTGTTGTGCCCCAAGATGCTCTCCGGGCTTTTCAGATTTACATACTTAAAAATCTAAAAAACAGAAATATTTACCCTACCCAGAAAGCTCGGGGTAGCCAGCTTCCTTGCCTCTGTGCGAGTTCTCTCCCGATCCCATCCTCGTCACCATGTGCGGGCCAGCTCCCAATCTCGAGGGCAAGCCGGGCCCGTCTTTGTGCACACAGGCTGTGGCCAGCAGCCCGGGCACGCGGGGCCGGAGAAAACAGCAGCACGGTATGGTACGCTCGAGCTAGAATCAGTCACGGAGGCATAATGGTTGATTGAAAAGATTATTTACTTACACCCAAGGTGGTCGCGGTGTAGGCTGGTCAGCTTTCCAGGCACAGCTCCGCTTGAGTTCTTGGTGGAGGACTCTGATAGACTCAGTTCCTTGACCCCGGAGTGGTTTAAGCTCCGCAGGTTTAACAATTCTCTCTCACGGAGCAGCTGAATCTCCGTGGGTTTCACTCGGTTCCCAGGTCCCCCGGAGCTGTTAAGACTCCGTGGGTTCGACAATTGGGTCCATAGGATAGGGATACGTC
>NW_005843600.1:12756-63605 GCF_000455745.1 Alligator sinensis
GGCGGAAACTACCCAAGCCTTTTGTATGGCTAGCAAGCCAATAGCTAGCTGCCACATGTGCCTATATAAAGATTGGCCAATAATGTGGCGGAAATCTTAATACAAATGGCGGGAACTTCTTTGTACCATGCATCACCATAATGCAAAAGAAATGCACGATGCAAAGAAGACTACAAAACTGGTGGGAAAAACTCCTGCACGCGGGTTCTTAATTGCAACAGAACGCTCCACTGTGCAAAAGAGCTGCAATTTAGCGGGAACACAATTTAGCGATGCCGAAGCACACACAAACAAGAAAATCACAACTTTGGGTTGTGACAGCCTCCACCATGTATGTATACAAGCAGGAGCTGACATTCATTATGACAGTAAGGAAAGGTTGAGACTTGATGCCTACTGAGTGTGAGAGTGCAGAAACTTCTGTGATTTAAGACTGTTCTACACTAAATGAAGAGGAGATACCAGAATACTGAGAGTGGACTTTGTGAAAAGTATGAATCTATGGACCCCTCTATGCATTACCAGTATCACATCATTACCAGGCTAATTATGCAATTAATTTAGACTGACTGCAAATTAACAGTTGCACCATAAAAGGGTCAAATTGGCTATAAAGTTATTTATCAAAAATATGGAATAACTTTACAGCTGGTTGCTATCCAGCTTTAATTTATACATGTAGAAGGGTTTGCCCCTGTGGCTGGGAGCCCCATCAGCACCATGCATATGTGGGGCTGGGAGTTCTGGAGCTGAGGGGACTCTCAGCCCCAGTGACTCAGGGCAGCAGCTGCTGAGATGCAGCATCCAACAGTTGTGGACACTGGTTCCCAGCAGCTGTGGGGTGTGGCTGCACTTTCCCAGCCTTTGGTTGCTCAGGGTGCCCCCGGGCCTGGGGCACTGCAGCTGCTGCACAAATAGAAGGGTCCTGTGAACTACTACATCAATATGGAGAGAGTTACCCCTTTCGTTAAAACAGTGCAGTACCTGAAAAAAGTAACATCAGACTTGTCTATGAAAGCCTCTTAACTGCCAACTAGAAAACAGCCAGTATTTATTGTCAGATAGATGAGTTTTGCCTGTTTGCCCACAGTATCAGGCCCATGCCAATGAAGTTTCTAGGCCAAATTCTGTAAAAAGAGCATTAGTTTGCCTTACTGGCTCAGTGCTACAGATTTCCTTCACACTGTGTTGATAGGCAGTATGCATGATGCTAGAAAGAAAGAATTAATTTCAGGGGCTGGATACAGCTGCTGAAAAAGGGCCAAATGGGATTGCACTGACCTGGCTGCACAGGCAAGAAGGATTTGGATAACACTGCTTGATGCCATGGAAATTGCTGTGACATCTGGAGGTATTACTTGAGCTCTCAGTTTTTAGAAATAAAGTGCTAGGAGCTGCTTCCATTAGGCAGCCATACAATGTGTGCAGATGGCAACAGGGTATTAAGGGATGGTCTCTGTCAGGATAGGAATTATTCCAGCTGCAGAGCCAGGATTCTGTAACCTCAACAGTATACAGGGAGGCTGGGGGCTCTAACAATTTTTAAAATAAATCCCCAGTTTTGTCTTTTGAGTCTTTTTGCAGGGGAGAAGGTAGGCTGATTATTCAAGTGAATACAAAGGCTGAACTTAAAAGGAAAGGCCTTGGGATTAGTTTCCTAAACTAAATGAAAGTATGTGGAGGGAGGAAGATGTCAATGATCAGTTCAACAGCTTCAGCCTAATATGCAAGCATAGCTTTCCTGGAAAGGAAAAAGTATATTCATAGCTTTACATTTTGAATCCCTTAAGGTGTGGAACTCACATCTTTAAACCTTCAGCTGCTCCTAGAGATTCAGGTTGGTTGTTCCAGCTGGACAGCCATCTGATGCTAGTTTCCAGTTGTCTAATTGAGATGGAGATGCTGAGGGTTCCAGGTCTGGATACTGTGGATATCCAGCTGCAACACTGACATGCATGTGCTCCTGAGAGTGTCACAATTGTCAAATATGGCCTAGCCACACTGCTTAAGGGCACTTGCTTATGATATATAGGATAGGAACCTGGACACAGACTAGGTGGGTTCACCAATAACTATTGACTCAAACAATGGCACAAGTACAGTGGAGTAACAAGCCAAGTTGGTGCTTGGGGCAAACTCTACAGGAGAGAGGTGGAGGCTTGGGGCACAGGTATGAAATGAAATCCCGGTAGAGCTGCTGCCAGTGCACATGCCGTGCTTGCCTTGGCATTGTTGCTCATCCAGCAACAGGAACTGGGACTCTTTTAAACTTCCTGCCTGGGCGCAAGCTGTTTTGCAGTGTGAGGACAATTTTCCCATCCCTCCTAAATTGGTGCCTGGGGTGGGTTCCCCTCTTACCCACCCCTAGTTATGCTACTGCACTAGTGGGGGCATGTCTGGCATGTCTTGGGACAAGCGTCACCTCCAGGAGGCTTGCAGCCCTCACCAAACCTAGCTGGTGGAAGTAAGGCCTGGTGCTTCTCCTGCTGCATGTCAAGCACTGAGTCGGTTGCATCAGGATATGCCTCAGTGCTCATATGTTCCACACCAAGTTTCTGAGTAGGTCAGGGCAGCAAGTCCCAACAAAGAGAAGCATCCCTGGTTGGGTCAAATGAACCTCCCCACAGAATTTCCAGCCAGGGCCTGCTCTATAGGGGTGCCTATACATATTCAGAGAGGCTGCTCCAATGCACTGTAATTATAGCACATTGGAGCAGACCTAATTAATTGAGTCTGCTGGAATGTGGTAATTACTTAGCTCCAGCATCACGTGTATCAGCATTTCTGTACCAAAAATGGCAATTGGGGTGCTTTAACTAGAGCTTTAAAACACCCCTGCCGACATTTTTCAGTGTGGCAATGCTGATACATGTGACGCTCTGGGCACTTTAATTAGAGTGCCTATTGGAGCTGCTGTAATTAAAGGGTTCCCCCACCACTCTGCCTCCCAGATCACATGTATAAATGCCCAATGAGTCTGTCTGAGCCATGAGGAAAGTCCATGTGACCAGCCTTCTAAAGAAAAGGGAGTCCTTTTGGGAGCAGTGCAGGAAGAAGCTGCCCAGCTCTGATGGTATTGGTGTTTAGACACATTTGGACTTGAAGGTCCACCTTGATGCTCTTCAGAGGGCCTTGGCCATCCACTCCACCATCCTGCTCAGTCCCATGCTGCCACAGATCTTGCTTCTAGAAGGAGAACTGGTCAGTCTCTGTTCCAAACAATCATGCAGATAGCAAAGCTAACACCTGCCTGACTTCTCCTGGCATGGCCTACTGGGTTACACTTTCTTATTGTAATCATAGCTTCTCCTGATTCTGACCACCTACTAGGGAAATGTTTTTCTTCTAAAAAATATCCCTGGGATTTTGGGAAAAGGGTACTTTCTCATGAACTGTGGTTTGCTTGGGAGTGTGCTCCCTATCCTCCCTGGAGAAAAGGCTGATCTGATAGGGATTGTGTCCTAATGTAAATATCATTTGCTTGGTCTGTGTTTCCACAGTAAAGTATCTTTACGACCTGTTGGAAAGGTACTTATGCATCTCTGAACTTTTGCTTGTAAATTGCCTAAAAGTAACTGTAACATCTAAAAGTAACTGCAACCCGTTCTCCTTCCTTGAGTTCTTTCAGCTTGCTGTGTAGGTGCTTGCTACCTTGGGGCATGTCCACACATGCAAGCATGTGCGCTTGCAGCAGCTCAAATAGAAGCGGTGCAAATTTGAGCCGGGGCTTTTTGCCTCAGCACACGTGCTTGGACATACAATTTGCTCCACAACAAAATGCTCCACTTGGGGCAAAATAACCCTGCCTGGCTCATCCCGGATCTGCAGCCAGGGTGAGCTAGAGCCTGGGGCTCTACCCCAAAATCCACATTTGTCCACAATTAGAACAAAAGAGAGAGAGAGAGGGGGATTGATCAGATGGGCAATGTTTTATTGTTATATTTACAGTGTTAAAGAAATTTGGAAGCCCATCAGTGTCTCTAGCATCATAATAAAATAAATCCTAAATATCAATATGTTTTAGTGTTTGCTTTGGGTTTCCTTATCACATGATGGGTGTGTGATGGAGGATGTGGGGGGATGTGAGTCACTGTGGGGTAGGTGTGGAGGGGACTGTGGGTGTGGGGGCTGTTTAGGAGGGGTGGGTCCCTTGCATGAACGCCACATGCCGCCGGCGGCTGGCGGGGCATGGCGGCGCTGGCAGCACGGTGGCAGTGGTAAGCAGGGAGCTCCCACAGATGCCACCGGCACTGTCAGCAGCAGGGGGAGGGGTAGTGAGCAGCGAGCACCCTCAGACACCACCAGCAGCGACAGCGGTGGCCAGCGGCAATCACTGACTGCCCGTAGACACCACTGGTGGCGCGGGATGGCAAGTGGTAACCGCCTACAGGCACCACTGACAGTGTCAGTGGCACCTTTTTTGAGGGGGTGCACCGCCATGCTCAGGAAGTGCATGTGCACCCCCTATGCCTCGCCAATGGTCCCCTGCCTCCCACAGGGCAGAGCCCCTTCCCCCTCACCCACAGCACATGGACTACCCTGCCTGCAGGGTCCCAGGTCCCCCCAGGGGCGACAGCTCCCCCGCCACCCCCCCCGCCACTGGTCTCCAGCCCCCTGCTCATTCCCCTGCTCTTCTCCAACCTCTGGAGGCTGGAGATGAGCAGAAGAACAAGCAGGAGGCTGGAGAGAATAGGAGAATGAACAGGAGGCTCATTCCCCCCATCCCCTTTGGTTCCCCCAGCTCCCCATTCATTCACCCCGCCCCCTGTTAATTCCCCCTTCTCCCCATTTATTCTCCTGCTCTGCATTTATCCCCCTGCCTCCTGTTCCTTCCCCCCTCCTGTTCATTCCCCCAGCTCCCCACTTGCTCTCCCAGCCCCGCCACACTCACTGGCAGTAGCAGAGAATGAGCAGGAGTCTGGGGAGAGCAGGGGAAGTCTCCAGCTTATCTCCAGGGACTTGTCTCCAGCCCCTTACCCCGTCCCTTGCTTGTCTTCAGCCTCGGGAGGCTGGAGGCAGCAGGGGAACAAGAAGGGGGCTGGAGACAGCCCCAGAGGCATTCCCCTGCTGCCCCCTGCTCCCCCGAGGCTGGAGACAAGCAGGGGAAGAAGCAGGAGACTGGAGGCAGCAGGGGAATGTCTCCAGGGATGTCTCCATCCCCCTGCTTCTTCCCCTGCTTGTCTCCAGCCTTGGGGAAGCCAGGGAAGGAGCAGGGGGCTGGAGGCAGCAGGGGAATGTCTCTGGGGCTGTTTCCATCCCCCTGCTCCTTCCCCTCCTTGTCTCCAGCTTCAGGAGACATTCCCCTGCTGTCTCCAGCCTCGGGAGAGCAGGGGACAGCAGGGGAATGCCTCTGGGGCTGTCTCCAGCCTCCTGAGGTGTACCCCCCCTGCCTTCTCCAGCCCCCCAACCCCCTGCTTACCTGGCAAAAGCTGGGTCCGGGTCCCTGCAGCTTGCACCACTGCCTGCCCACCATGGGCAAGCAGCATGCTTCAGGAGCAGGGAAAGGACCAATTGTAGAGATGCTCTGGCACTCTCTGGAGGCCTGAGCCTCCAGTTGCCTCAGGGCACAGTCTGGGACCATGCCCTGACCTGTTTTTTTTCCCCAGGTTTTTGTTTGACCCCTGGATATCCAGGGGTCTAATTTTCTCTCCATGCTGCAAGTTTACAGCACAGGGAACATTTTTTCATTCCTGCATGTGCCTCTTGCCCTGCCTCAAAAGGGTTTGAGATGGGGCAAGAGGCACGTGTGTGCTCATCTGGACATGCCCATGAGCATCCATCTAAGAGGAGTATTGACTGCTTCTCCCAGGTACTGTCAGTCTCTCACCCCTCTCTATCTCCCCTCCCCTCCTCTCCCTCCAACATGGCTAAGGGCTTCATTTGCCCCTCCTTGTTCTTCTTCGTGTTCTTTTATTACTCATGAAAGCAATTCCAGTACATGGTTATGTTGTGTAGAATGCTAGAAGCCATGAAAATCCTATTGGCTTTCATAGGCCTTTGCTATGGTGTGCCACCAGATACATAGAGATAATAGCATGACGTTTTCAGAATGCCTGGAGTTCTCACCACAACTGACTTGGTGTGAGTCTGTAAGCATGGTTGCATCACTGCTCTCCATTTTCTGGAGGTGCCTTTGGAGGGGGAGGATGGAAGTGGAGACAAGGCTGGAAAGAGCAGCCATAGCTGTCACTGAAAAAGTTAGGAAAAGGCAGCTTGAGAACAAGAGGGATGCCTTTAACCACACTGTGATCACAGGTCATACAGCTCTGCTGTGATGATTGCACCCAAGTATTCAAACAAAAAATACTGAGTAAAGGACTAAGGGAGAAAGTAAGAGTAGGCTTTGCTGTGGTGGGAGACTTACTCACCAGCTAGCTACAAGGGAATTCTCCCCATTGTGGGAACAGCTAAAGCTGACTAACCTTGGACCATGAAGATGAGGCATGGTTAGATGCTGGGAATCTTAACACTCCATCTTAACATTGATGAACTCCAGATGCGCATTGCTGACAACTATCTTTTATGGCATATATTCAGTACCTCTTTAAATTCTCTAGTATTGTCCATAGGTTTCTGAATGTTGACGTAGGTTCATCTACTACATCCAGGGTTTAAGAAGTTTTGTGGTCTTATGAAATTCTAACACGAGTCTGGTTTTGATTCCTTGGGTATCTGGTGCATGCTGGATAACAGCAGCATGCTGGATGACAGCAGCCAGAAATTGCCCCAAGACCTTCCATGCTGATCTGCTAACACTAGTCATCTGGGCAGCGATTCGAAACAATCTATTGCTTGGTTGGGAAGTGCTATGTAGACCTTGTTGAGGATGGAGAGGGTATAGGGGTTGTCTACCCCTGGGGGTACTTTGAAAGCTCCCAGGAAGTAAGCGAAGGCAGGCGGGGATGGAGTGCCACCACCCCGCACTGCTGCCTCACAGGAGCAGAGCCAGGGCAGGGAGGGAGCAGGGCTGAACAGATGCTGCACTGTCGCCACTCTGCCACTTGCCACCCCTCCACTCTGTATCTGGCTGCTTGCCACCCCCCTTTTCCTTCTGGGTCCATGACTGGCCGCTCACCAACCCCCTCCCCCCCGTGGGTTCGCATATTAAAAAGAGGGCTGCCGGGGGTACACTTATTTGAAAAGGTTGAAAACCCCATTCTCTACTGTCATCCTGCCCTGCTCACTACTCCAGTGCCTACCTAGAAGAGTCCCTGCGACCTAGAAGAGTCCTTCTCAGCTACCTGGCCCTGTCTAACTTTCTCAGCTGTCCTTAAATGTGTCTTTTGGCCATCTCAGCCTCACTACCCATTTTAGCTTAGCCCATTCCCCATGCCTCTTTAGTCTTTACTGGGTTACTGTTCTAGTCCTAACTCACTACTTTCTCTGATATACACAGCAATTGCCTCTTTTTGCTTTCTAGCTTGTGCTTGCACAAAGTAGTGATATCTCTATGCCCATATTGGAATCCTGCGTAGCCTTAAATGAGGGGGGTTATGGTACAGGAGCAGCAAATGGTAAAGTCCTACTACATGTGTTCAGATAGTTTCTAACATTTCCTGTTTCTTAGCTGAAGTTGGCACAGCTTGAAGTGGAATAGGATTGTGTTGCAGTAAGGATGGGGCCTCTGCACCTAGGAAATCGTATTGGATTTGATTTGAGCACCTACAAATCAATGCTAAAACTGGGACAGCTTTACCTGGTCTATTTTGGCACAATTTGGGGACTGGCTAGTGAGTCGAACAGAATCATAAAAACAGAAATGGGTGGCTAAAGTTGGGTTAATACTTCAGAAGTGAAATAAGACTTGGGCCATAGTTTTTAGGCAGCTAGATGGCTGGCTGCTTGTTGCCCCCAGGCCTTTGGTATATGTACTGCAGCACAACTGTGAAACTTGTAAAGTGAAAAAAACTATAGCATGCCTGAAGGGTAAGGTGGCAGCTAAATGGGGATTTCCAGGATCAGAACTTGCATTTAGGATTTAAGTCTTCGTTGGACCTACACTATTCAAGGAATCTTGTATTTAATACCCGTATACAATACACACGGTCTTTTTGAACAACACATTGTGGCTGCTTTCCAATGGGTGCACAAAGGGAAAGTGGATTACGTTTGACTAAGACTTCACCTCAAAGGATGAGTAACATCCAATAGAAGTGTAAAAGGGGCAAATTTAATGTCATTTTTTTATAAAAGCAAGAGGCAATCTTTTACAAAAGTAAAGGCTTATAGAATTTCCAGTCATGAATAGCACTGATTAGGGTGAAACATGCATCCAATCTGAGGGCAGTAAAATAGATGCAAAAGTACTTATAACACAGTCAATGAGCTAGTAATACATTGAGCTCCTTTTTTTTTTAGTTTTCTACTTCAACAATCATATTATTAATATGTGGCTTTAACCTATCAAATTGCAGAGTACATTAATATTAAAATATTTCAATAGGCAACAATGAGTTCACAGTGTATTTCTAATCAGCTTTGTATGAAGGGAATTAGGATCTTGAATAATTGTGTACTGAAAGCTACTGAATTCAGAATCCCCATTTTCAAATATTTAGAAATTACTATAAAGTGCAGTTGGCTGAGTTGGATCAAGTCAGTACTCCAGAAAATTCCAATAGTGGATAAATGACCCTCTCCCCCACCTTTTTTGTTGCTTTTTGTATACATGATTATTTCCTAATGGAGTTAAAGACCTTGATGGATTGAAGCTAGGGTAGGTATGTCTATCTGCTAAATCCACACCTTCATTTACCTCTGTAGTCATGCCCTATTGTTTCCAGGTGTATTTAAAATGTTGGTAGTTATTATCCATTAGAATGCCATGATAGTATGTGATGACTTCTGAAGTTCTTCCTTCTTTGAGATGGTTTTGAAGACATCCCAACTGAGATGACAGTGCTTTCTCCAGGTGCAATGTCTTTCACGAGTAGGAACCTACTGAATTCATGGCCGAAGTGGGCTGCATGGCAGTTCCTTTAATCTTGCAGGTTCCCTAACGTGCTCCCTCTGTTACTGATTGGCTAAGGGGCCTGAGTGGCCCTGCTGCTTGCTGCTGACAGGCCAGGAGGCAAAAATGGCACCATATTTAAAACGGTTTTCACCTCCCTACCTATTAGGCATGTGAGCTGGGCCCCCTCCACCAATCGGTGGAGGGGGTTGTGGGGAGTACACAGGGGAGCCTGCATGGTTAAAGGAGCTGCTGTGCAGCCCACTTCTGCCATGAATTCAGTAGGTCCCTATTCATGAGCAATTTCTTTGGGTTTTTTTAAAAGTATTTCTTTGAGCTGATTAGCAAGTGGAATTTAACTGAGTCAGTTCTTACAGTGGAGATGCCCATAACATTAAGGAAGGGAAAAGGGGTGCTTGTTTTGAAAGTGTGGTAGGTTTTGGGTTTTGTTGGATTTTTTTGCATACTGGGATATGGGCCTTCAGGTGTGATAGTATTGGGACCAGTAACTATTTCAGCAACTGGAAATGAAAAAGAGCTGGGACTGTACACTTCTGAGAAGAGCTGTCAGCATGCTCAATAGCTTGTGTGGGAGGATAAGCATTGTAACATGGGCTTGTTAATGCTGCTTCTCTTCTGTTGTAGTGGCTCTCCTGTTACCTATCTTTATGACTTCAGTTTAAGTAAAAAGCAGCTACTTGATTAGGGCTAGGTTCATTGTGGCTGGTCCACTCTTACCTGAGGCTGTTCATTTAATCTAGGTAGATGTCTTTGAAGCCATGTGCATTGCCACCTTTGAGGTATTTGAGTCCTTTTCTGTAGGGGTGACATTTTTATATATGCATTACCTACATTATCTCTACATTCAGGATCATAACTAGTTTGGCTGCCATTTCTATAATATCCTTTGAGACTTTTTCTTTGCATCTGTTCCTAACTTTCTCTCTGAACTCTGTTACCTTTTGCTAATGGTTCAGGATCAGGGACCTGTTCTCTGGATATCCATTTCAAAGACTGTTTCATAAGTCCAGGGCAAGAATTGCAAGCCATTCAGAGTCTTTATAGAATTAGAGCTCAATTATATCCATGATACCCTTGCTTCTCTATTTTTCTGTGAGCCTGTATTACAATGACACCTTTAGAAAACATGGATCTGTCACCCTTTATAATGGGAATAGCAACAAACCTGACAGCCCAAAGCAGGAAGACAGAGAGAAATCTTCAGTGGCTGTTTTCTTTTTTCTTTTTTAATGTTCTGGATGTGGAAATTGGGCCAGCTGCAGGGGTTCTCATTAAAACAGGAGTCTTTACTGCAGGTCAGTTTAATGTAAACCACAAAATATAACAGTCCCATTTTTGCAAATACAATGTAAGTAGCCCCAGTGCCAGTGCTTGTCTGCTTTGCCTACTGCTAATGGTCAGGTGGGAATGAAATGTTTGGCATCTCTGAAGGCAGCTAGGTCAGTAATCAGGAGAATCTATTCTTGGGATACTTGCCCAAACTGGTGGTCATTTGGATTTGTGGATAATGACACTGCAGCAGGTTTGGGGTGAAATAATTCATAGCAGCCTCTCCTTGCAGCTCATGAATCACTGTCTTTATTTCCCCTGGCAAATCTGCTCTGCAGTGCAGAGCACAGCATAAATCATAGAACAATTGTCTAAACAAACACCATAACAGTACAGGTTAACTCTTATGCCACGGTCTTCTCTCAGACAGAGAGAGTGCACCATGCCAGGGCTCCTGCTTCCAGCCTCTTAGCCTTTTCCCTTATCTCCCACTTCCTCTTCCTGGGAGCCTTTTAATTGTCTCCTTATCAACTGGCCCATCTCTATAGGCAGGATTGAAACCTGCTACAGCCACCTTTTAGTTGGTAAGTGGGTCTAGTATTGTTGAAAATCTTCATTAATGATTTGGAGGATGGAACTGAGTGCACGCTTAGCAAATTTGCAGATGATATCAGGTTTGGTGGAGCTGCAGACATTGTGGAAGATAGGGCTAGGATCTAGAATGACTTGGATAGACTAGAGAAATGGCCTGAAATCAACCAGCTTCAATTCAACAAGAATAAATGCAAAATCTTGAAATAATTCCATGCACAAATACAGACTGGGGAATGGCTGGCTAGGCTGAAGTATTGCAGAGAAGGACCTGGGGGTTACAGTGGCTCATAAGTGGAATGAGCTAACAATATGCAGTTAAAAAAAAAAAAAAAAATTGTACGCCTGCTGGATTGTATGCAAACAGGTGTGATTTGCAAAGCAAGAGAAGTGATTTTACCACCTCACCAGTACTGTGTCTGGTCTTGGGCCCTACACCTTAGGAAGTATATGGACAGACTCGAAAGAGTCTAGCGCAGAGCAACAAAAATGATTTAGAGCAGGGGTGCTGAAACGCTCAGGCTCAGGAAATGGGCGAATGAGAACCTGATGTTGTTTAACACTGAAAAATGCAAGGTTCTCCACCTTGGGAGGAAAAACCTGCAGCATCCTTATAGGCTTAGCAGTGCTACGCCAGCTAGCACTACAGATGAAAGGGACTTGGGGGTCATGATTGACCACAAGATGAACATGAGCCTTCAATGTGATGCTGTGGCTAGTAAAGCGAGCAAAATGCTGGCTTGCATCCATAGATGCTTCTCAAGCAAATCCCAGGATGTCATTCTCCTGTTGTGCTTGGCCTTGGTGAGACCGCAGCTGGAGTACTGCGTCCAGTTTTGGGCTCCACAATTCAAAAAGGATGTGGAGAAGCTTGAGAGAGTCCAGAAAAGAGCCATGCGCATGATCAGAGGTCAGGAAAACGGGCCTTATGATGAGAAGCTGAGAGCTATGAGATTCTTCAGCCTGGAAAAGCGCAGGCTCAGGGGTGATCTGATGGCCACCTATAAGTTTATCAGGGGTGACCACCAGTATCTGGGGGAACGTTTGTTCACCAGAGCGCCCCAAGGGATGACAAGGTCTAATGGTTATAAACTCCTGCAAGACCATTTCAGGCTGGACATAAGGAAGAATTTACTGTCCGAGCCCCTAAGGTCTGGAATAGCCTGCCATTGGAGGTGGTTCAAGCACCTACTTTGAACGCCTTCAAGAGAAATTTGGATGTTTGTCTTCCTGGGATCCTATGACCCCTGCTGACTTCCTGCCCCTGGGGCGGGGGGCTGGACTCGATGATCTTCCGAGGTCCCTTCCAGCCCTAATGTCTATGAAATCTCTGAAACCTCCAGCCCACAGCCCAATTTTATCTACAAAGCCTTGGCATCCAGCCTGTGGGGCTCCCCATGCGTCAGGAAGTTTGGCAGCTGGGGAGCAGTGACAACTAATACTGCCATCCTCCCTGCCACCAATTTCCCAAACCCTGTCCAGCCAATTGGAGGTAGGGCACACCCGCTCCACCTACCTGGCTAGATCAGACACAGGCCATGGTCCCTGCCCCCCACGGGGCTGGATTGGAGATGAGAGATGAGACACACCCCTTTTCCTCCATGGGGCTGGATTGGGGTAGGCCATGCCCTCTCCTCCAGGATTGGGGCTGGGCCACAACCACTCCCCCCCCACACACACTCCCTGCAGGGCCAGGTTGGGGCTGGACTAAGCCCTGTTCCACCGTGTGAGAGAGAGAGAGAGCCACAGGGGGCAAAAGAGCACTGGCCAAAGGTAGAAGCAGCTGCCCCAGCCCCAAAGAGCTTGGCAGAAATACTCCTTAACCAGGTGTTTCTGGAGGGGAGGGGCTGGGAATCCAAACCTCTCTATAAAGAAGAGCACGGAGCAGGCAGGAGGGGAGAGTGCAGGACCGGAAGGAGAGGACCCAGGTCGAGCAACATTGTGGGAGACCTTCAGAGCAACCTGGAGAGCTGGCAGGAGGCTCCTGCAGAGAGGGAGCTCCCCAGAGACGACTTAGAGGGAGGTGTGGTGGATTGGCAATACTAGGAACTGTTTGCGATCTCGCTGGCAGGCAGAGCCCAGCTGGGGAAGGTACTGTAAAAACCCTAATAGAGGGGCACTCCAGAACAAAGGTGCCATAAAGACCCTAAAAGGGGTGTAAGGACAAAGTGTCAATGGCAGACCCAGTGGGGTAAGGAGATTGTAATGATCCCAATAAGAGATTCATGAGGAGCTGCCATAAAGACGGGAACAGGTGAAGGATAAAGAGACCACACCGGATATTTTTTTTATTTTTTTTTCTCTTCCCCCCTCCGCACCTCCCTCCCAATAAAAAAAAAAAAGATGGGGAACAATAATCCAGGACAGGAGCTCTTGGTTTCTTTTTTGACAGAGGCACGGGAGAGAACCCAAAGGCCAAACATTGACAAAAGGACGATTTGATTCCCGGTGAAACGGGCGAGGTTGTAGGGGATGGTGGAGCCCTCAAGAACATAGGCCTCAGGAACAGAGGACAGTAGACAACAACCAACTGGAACTACACACCCAGGTACTGAATCTACTCCTATAAACACCAAGTTGTGGCAGGGCAGGACGGGGGTGCGTGGACCTCCAGTTGGGACTCGTCCCACGTGGGTGCGTGGACCTCCAGTTGGGACTCGTCCCTGACATCAGTCGACAGACTGAGGTCCTATGGGGCTATAAACAGAAATATATATATATATACTTCTCTATTGAAAGAGAAAACAATAGGCTGGTCAGAGAAACAAAAGGAGATAACCACTCCTACACCAAAACCGAGAGCAGCTGGAAAAGCAAAGACTCTTGGGAGGGTGCTAGCTAACTAGATACTTGACACACCGCACAGCTGGATCAAGGCTGGGCTGCCCTCTGCTCCCCTCTGCATGGCTGGGTGGGGCCTTGCCATGCCTGCCCTGGGTGCTGGATCAGGACCACCAGTCAGATCTAACCCGTGAACCAATCGAGCACCTCCCATCCAGCCCACTGAGCAAAAAGGTTAAGCACCACTGATTTAGAGGCCTGACTCCTGCAAATTATGCAAATAGTTAGGTTTATGCAACCTTGTGGTGGTGGTGTTGTCTACTTCTCAACAAGGCTACTCACATACATAAAGTTATACACAGAAATACATACTTGCAGCAGTGGGACCTTTGATAACTCTTTTGGGGCTTGGGCCTTACTATTTGTTTGTACAACACCAAATAGAACAGGATGCCCAACACCACCACCACAATTGGCCTCACTATTTACAGATTAAAAGAGTCCTGTGAATTGGCTATTTAAACATGTCTTTTGCATCTAAAACTTGAGTACAATCAATAGCTGGACAAAAAAAATTGTCTGCATAAGTCAACAACACTCTTAGCACTTAAAAAAAACACAAATGTCACAACACCAAGTACCAAACAGTATTTGCATAATTAGCTTGCTTTGCTTGCTCTGCTAAACAGCAGTTACTATGTTTCAGATCATCTCAGCAGTATTCCGTTCAACTTTGGTAGCTTGGTATGATTTACTAAAAGGAGTGACATACAAATGAAAATTGTCCTGCCACATAAATCTTTGCCCACAGATGTTACACTTATACAGTTTGATTCCTGTGTGGATTTTCATGTGGCCAACAAGGTGGTGTTTCATTTTGAATTTTTTACCACAGACCCCACAGCCATAAGGCCAAAGGCCAAGGTGCATATTCATATGCTGATTCCTCTGGCTCCTGTGTGTAAAGCTTTTACCGTACTGACAGGAATCTAGTTAGTCAGCATGCCAGAATCCAGAAAGGGAGGTATCTTCTTTAATTCCTGTAGCCATTTCAAGTTTTTCACCCTACCCTACTGTTATCATAACAGCCGGTCTGTGAACACTTATATTTCCATCTGCCTTTTCACCTGAAAATTCTTCCATAGAAGAGCTACGGAAATCAACTTGCTCATCACAGTTACTCTCATCGCCCTGTTCGTCAAATTCTAGTTCCATCTTTGTCACTTATGTGAAAGCCTTCAGCACCTGAAGACTAGATAGGATGCTTTGGCTGAATGGCATTCATGGACTCGGAGATCTGGTGCTCTGCGTAAGGATTATCGATGCCTTCAGTCCTGTTCAAATCTTTATGGTTTCACATGGATCCAACATTTGTGTGACATGATGCTGGGTTTACTGTAGAGAGGTTTTGTATGCTGATATTCTGTACAGTCACTAGCTCCCTCTTTGCCATCTTGACTTGTCACTGTTGTGCTCAGTCTGTCATGTTCTGTTGAAAAAATTACTGGGAAGGTACTCATGTTCTGTTACTTGAGATGACAGCTCATCTTTAGAGCTTTCTTCTTAATTTTCACCATCCCTTAGCTCTTGCCCTTTGTGGAAGTCAGGCTGTCCACCAGAGCCCAGCTCAAATGTTTCAGCAATGCCATTATAACTGCTGCTGCTTGGGGACTGCTGATGACTGCCATGATTCATCTTCTGGCAAAGCACTGATGAGTTCCCTTCTAGCACTTCAGTACATTTGACTACTACATGCCACATCTGAAGAAGGCTTGCTGCTGTTGAATCACTGACAATTTCTGGGCCAGGCAACCCATGTAAGTAGACAAAAGAATATTCTGAAATTCCTTTGAATTTATCACATCAGGCAAGGTGGTTTGTTTGCTGTTTTTCAGGAGCACTTGGTCACACAAGTATGGGGAGCTGGCTGGAAAGACAGCCTTATGGGCTCTAAGGAGATTGTCCTGAACTACAATGGAAACATCACATAACTATTCTTGCTGGCACTGCTCATTCAGCTTCCATAAAATGATACTAGAGAAATCAGGAAATTCCACTCAAAGAGCCTGACCCACACTCCATTTCATTACAAATTAGTGCTGTGCTCGCAATGTTGAGGTCTCTCACATAATGGGGCCTGGTGCTTGGCAGTGGACACATCCACTCCCACCATGACACCCTGACCCCAGTCGGGCAGCACCCAGAAGTTCAGTAAACACAAAGTTTAAGCTTCCAAACATCAACAGTTTAATACATCACAAGATCCAGTTCAAGCCATAGTTTATCAGTTCAAACCAAAGGCTACATATTTTCAGCTGTGTCTCAAATGCAGTTTTAACTGGGTTGTTTTTTTGTTTTTTTACCCTCCCCTTCTCCCTTCCTCTACTGTGGCTGTGAAACATAGGCAACTCATTTTAGTTACAGACCATATTAGGAGCAGTGGTCTTAAGGTTGGCACTATTGCAAGTTAGGTGGTGCATGTAACTTGCTTTTGGACCCAGAAATTGGATGACAATCTATGGAAGTGTATTTGGCATTTAGCAGTACACTAGTATTCCACTATGGTATTTGAATACCACACTGTTGGGCTTCTCAGCCTCTCTTTAAACACTCCTGGCAGCTTGCACAATAGGCCTATTTGTCCTGTCTAAAAGTGTGGGTCAGGCCCACCACATAACATAGTAGCCCTGACTAATTGGGGATGTGCAGGTGGGTCAAAGTTTAAAAAATAGTGTGCCCTTGGGGGACACCAAGCAGAGAACCCCAGACAGCACCCACTGACTCTCAAAGGTGACCAGAGAGCTGGAAGCTACTGCCCAGTGATGCTCTGCTTGGAGACGGGAACAGAGGAGACCCAGGAAAACGGCCCCGCAGTCCCTGGGGTCCCTTCTGGCCAGAGCCTCCTTCCTCGTGAGATATACGGCCAACTTTACCAGGGCCAGAAGGAAGTTGACCAGGCAGTCCCATGGCCTGGTGTGGCCACAGAAAGGGTGTGCAAAAATAAACAAGTGCAGGGAAAACTGCAGCCAGAACCCCAATAAGAGGTTCTGGAGGAGGAGGTGCAGGGGCTGCAGTCTGTTGCACTTGAGGAACATGTGTGCAAGTGTCTCCCTCTATCCACAGAATGGACACATGTTGAGGGCAGGCATAAACCATGCCAGATACACTGCTTACTGATAGGAATGATCCTCATACCCCAACAAATTTGCAAGCCCTTGTGTATTTTCCCTTACTTCTTTGGAGAATTCTGGGTCCAGAAGCACAAGCAATCCAACCCATCTCCATCTGATTTCAGAGTCCTCTGATAAGGAAGACCACTTGTTCCTGAAGGTCACTTCCAGCATCTCTTCTTTGGAGTGTCACAGTAACTAACCTTGGTAACAATTAAATTCCTAGCCTGAAATTTGCAGGGGAGTCCAAGGAGCACTGATTATCTCATAGCAAGCAGCTCTCCTGCAGCTGCAAGGGCTTCAGTTGCAGAACAAGTCTTGTACCCAGTAGCAGCTCCTATAAACTGGCATCAGAATCTAAACAGCACCCATAATCTGTAGGATGTGAAGGCTCACCAAGTCTTTGTCTAGTGAAGTGAAACATACTATCCAGATCTTGCTTGGGAGGGAGATGATCAAGCCCCTATAGTGGGCTTGATCATCTTGGAAAATGCTAAAGAGAGGTGCACTGAGAGACATTGGGCGCAAGAGTGAGTTGAGCCATAGCTGCTCTTTTTCAAAATAATTATTCTGTCCTTGTGACAACCTTGACAGAAGGCAATTCGGCTGGCCTGAAGCTCGCCCCTATTTCTCTAGAATATAATGAATATTTACAAGTGTTGATGGATGAAAAGCTCCATTCTTGAGATTTTGATATCATCTGTCTTGGTGCATGATTTTCCCCCTATCTCCCCAGGTGGGAAGGGCTCCATTGTATCTTCTAGATGTCATCAGTGGATGTGCTTTAATGCACTGGAGCCTATTTTACTTTGCAATAAAGCAGCACATAAAAATGCTATTATGCTAACATGCAGTAAAATAAGCTACTGTGCATTAAGCGTCACCTAAAAAGCATGTGTTTGCACTACTGCTCATTAATTTTGTACCTCACATTGGAGGTATTACATTTTAATGTGCATTGGGAAAAGCGTATTGGTGGACGTGTAAACACACCCAGTGTCTCATAACACTGAACTTGGAATAAGACTTCCAGTCCAAGGTTGGAATTAAATTGAATGATGTTCTTTCATATAATTGTCCGTTTACCAGAAATCTATTACTTACCTGTTGCCCTTTGTTTGGATTATTACTGTCTCCATGAGGAGCTTAGTCTCTTCCCTAGACTAAAAGCTCTATATGAACCATATTTAGAATCTTGTAAGTGTTGGCTTAAAATAATTCTTCTTGGTGTCCCTTTGTACCTGTTCCTTTTTATTTAAGAATAAGACAGCCCTAGTCTTTACATCTGGATTACTATGTCCAGTTTTGGGCCTCCCACTATAGAAACGATGTGACCAAATTGGAGAGAGTCTAGTGGAGGGCAACAAAAATGGCTAGAAGGCTGTAGTTTATTAGGAGAGGCAAAAGAAACTGGTCTTATTTAGTCTAGAGAAGGGTGCTTCCAAAGAGGGTGGAGTTAGACTGTTCTCAGTGGTAGCAGATAACAGAACAAGAAGCAATAACCTAAAGTTGCAGCAAGAGAAGTTTAGGTTAGATATTATGAAAATCTTTCTTGCTAGAAGGGTAGTAAAGCAGTAGAACAAGTCACCCAGAGAGGTGAAGAGAGGTTATGGAGTCTCCATCCCTAGAGAGGTTTTTAAGACCTTGGTAGACAAACCTTGGCTGAGATGATATTGCTGGGGATGGTCCTGCTTTGAGCAGGGGGTTGGACTAGATGACCACCTGAGGTCCCTTCCAACCCTAATTGTCTATGAGTCATGGAATTAGAACAGATCACAGGGTGTCTGAGATCTCTTGGAGTTTTTTCTGTGAACATAGGAACATGTTAGTGAATACTTATGGTTGTTAGTGTTTTGTTTTTGGAATCTGTTCCTATCAATAATTCAAGTAGTGGATTTAATTCCCTTATTGAATCCAGAAGACTAGTAGTAATTATCATTTTTACTTTAAGCAGACATTCTAAGATACTGTAACAAATATTAGATGGTCATGTTAGAAAACTTTTTATTAATGGCTGCATCCATACTGTAATTACAGCAACAAATACTTGATAAGAATACTTTACATTTTAGCCATCAAGGGAGAAATTCTAGCTGTCCCATGCTGGCTGACTGGTAGATTCTGCTGGTTCTAGCAAAGAACCTCTTTTGCTCTGCCTTATCCTTGTAGATATTACAATCTGCATCATCTGGAAACATACCTGCATGCTTTTCAGAAACTTTACCTACATGATTCTTACCTGTCCCAAAACAAAGAAGTTCTAAGTCAACTGCTTCCCACTTGTTTCATGGATGTTGACACCCTCCAAGAACTCCAGCCAATTGGAGATGCAGGATTTTACTTATTTTAAAAATACCATGTTGTTTTTTCTTCACCAGATTGTATTTGTCCATGTGACTGATGATTTTATTCTCTGTTGTAGTTTCTACCAACTTGCCAAGAATGGAAGTGGGGCTCACTGATCTGTAATTCCCAGATTACCTCTGGACCCCTTTTGGAAAGTGGGTGTTATGTTGGCAACCTACCAGTCCTTGGGTACAAAGGCCATTTGTAATTATGGGTTACATATAATTGCCAGCAATTCTGTAATTTCACCTTTTTGTTCCTTAAGAACTCTTGGGTGAATATCATCCAGTCCTGGTGACTTATTAGTATTCAGTTTATTGATTTGCTCCTAAATTTCCTCTGCTGTTACTTCAATATGGTCCAACTCTTCAGATCTATCTACTGGAATGTATTCATCTCTACTGTTACATTCAGACACAGCCTCAACCCTGCCCAGGCTGAGCCAAGTAGACCAGCTCACTCCATGGGACAGGAAGAGCATCACTGGGCACTGCAGACAGACAATGCAGCCCCAGCCCCACCTGCGCTGCACTGCCACCTTCCCCTGCAGGGAGTCGCAGGGGGGCATTTCCCTAATGCGGGAACTGCGGCTCTAGCATCTGCAGCAGCATATGTCATGGCACCAGGCAACAGCGTGCTGCCCTGTGCACTACGCTCTGGCCCACTCTCCTTGGATGGGAGGCAGGAAAATGGGGAGGAGGCTAGAGCCAGGGCTGGGGCTGTCCAGGGTTCTGATTAGGGCAGGCTGATGTGGTCACCCAGCAAGCTGAGTTACAGTGCCTTAAGGCATTAATGGCTGCACGTGTATGTGCTCGCCTAAAAACCACTTACTGAGCAGTAAATTACTGTGCAGTAAATGCACATGTAGACACATCCTCTATCTAGTTAATTTAACTAGACATAGATTAGCTATTGGTGGTCTCCTCAGACATACTGTCTAATTTATGGTTCACATTCCCCACTCCGACTGTTAAACCCTACATTTGTGTGGTAATCCCAGATGCATTTAGTGATTATGTATGCCCTCTTACATATGCAGACCACATAACTTGACTGCACCTCTTTGATAGGTGTTTAGGTGCACTTTGAGCTGGAAATACCTACTAAATTCTATGATTGCTGGAATGGCATCCTTGCTGACTTGGTGCGTAAGACCTCTGAGACAAAACCTGATGAGATTTTTGTGGTCTATCTTTGGATCAGCAACTTTTATTGGGGTGCAAATGACTCAGTCTGCCCATACCTACCAGTTGGAGGTATCTGCAGAACATCAGAGCCATGACCCCTCTATCTTACTTGTATTCTGGGATCTCTGGTCTATGTTGCCAAGTGCTGTACCTCAGGGAGCTTCGACAGCACTCTGTACTAAAGTCTTGGTGGGGCGGAGGGAATGGCCTCCCCAAAGCCCCCAGTTAGTTTGGTTTTTCTTTTCCAACCTGTTTATCCAACCATTTTATTCTTCCAATGAATATACACAGAGAAAGCTTTTCTTTCTCCACTTCGTTTTGGTTAGTGCTGTTTGTGGCTGACATGTTTTCTGTGATCATCTGACTTGCAATTCTCTCACTTGCACTTGGATTTTAATTATTCACATTCAGTCTAATTCCTAGGCATTTCATTATTTTATTACATATCATCTGAATAATCTTTCCTCTAGAAGTTGCAGTTGGGGCAGGGAGAGGCTTTAGTACATCACAATACCTGGCCTCGTATTTGGAGTTCCTAGATTTTTACCACATCTTTGATGCAGACTAGGTCCTCTCCTGACTTAATGATATAGGCTCAATATCAATATAATTTTCAGCTTTAATGTAATTTCAAATATATGGCCACAAATTTAAACTTTGATCTGATGGATTGCTAAAATAGTGAGAGCCATCTATCTAGATTATTCATGATATCAACAGTAGCGTATGTACAACTTTCAGTAAAATTTACAATAAAACAGACAGTGAAACTATAATTTATAGTTTTTACCAAAGACAAACAAAATGTGGAAAGGCACTGCATGTGCCTGACACTTCAAGAGGTCAGGCATCCTGTCAAGCCACTGGCAGGCGGGGGTCAGGGTTAATTGCTGAGTCAGCTGACCCAGGGGACTGGCAGGTGTGGCTAGGCCTGATCACAGGAGTCACCTAAGTGAAGGGAGTCTCTTGATTGGAGGAGGGCTGGGTTTAGACAGGGTATAAGCCCAGACCCTGAGAGCAGGGCAATAGCATCTTGGAAGCTGGTGGAGGAACATCACCCAGCAGGAAGGTTACAGCTCCTGCATGGCAGCAAGGAGAAAGTTCCTACTCAAACCTTTGGATGTCAAAGGGGGTGGAGGAGGTGGGGCCCAGTGTGGGATCCAGAACCCTGAGAAGAGGGCTGAGTGCCTGGGGTCTGTTGAGAAGAGGGCTCAAGACAAGCCCAGAGAGCAGCTGTGTGCACAGGGGCTTTGTGAGAGGTCAGGAGGGGCCCAGATGAGCCCAGAGAAGGAAGGGGCTGCAGTGAGGAAGACCTATGGCAGTCTCCAAATGTGCAGATTGAGAGAGAAAGTTACCCATGGAGAGACCTGAGTAGGTGGACCCACAGAGAAGAGAGGACTGGCAGTTGGAGGACAGACCCTGGGAACTTTCACTGGCCTATGCTGGGGTCAGGGCCAAAGAGGGGCTGAAGGGTGAGAGAGCCCACCATGAAAGATGGCCAGAACTGGGAGAGCCTGGAGTCTCAACTGGCCTGGAGGTGGGACCAGGGCCTAGGAGAGGCACAAAGGTCCTTGTGGGGCCACAGCTAAGAGGGAGAGGTTGGGGAGCATGTGGTCCAGGATGACTAGGGCTGGTAGGGGTCCGAGAGTGAGCTGGGGACAAGAGATACAGGACTTGAATGTGAGATGGAGCCAGGGCCAGGGGGCTCAGTGGGTAGCAGCCCAGGAGGGGTGTAGGACATCTAGGGGAGAGCCCAGAAAGGTATGGATGAGACCAGGAAGATTTGAAGACCAGTCTTAGGTAAGACCTACAACTGAACTCTACTGAAGTTGGTTGGTGTGGTGAGGCTGCCTGTGATGGGTCAGCCTCCATGAAATGCTGCACATGGGCCACTCCAGGGAAAGATGAGGATGGGGTGCCAGAAAGCCTTAGCTCTCACTACCTTTTGGGTGAGCCCATGGAAGGGAAAGGCTAGGGGAGAACACCCCAACAGAAAAGCACTTGCCAGGGGAAGATCAGGACTGTGTGGGTCCAGAGGCCCAGTGAGGGGCCAGGCAAGATCAGGACCAAGTAGGTCCAGAGGCCTAGCAAGGGGCCTGAGGCCTAGAGTGAGTCCCAGTGGGCGTACAGGGACCAGAAGCATCCAGCAACTTGGAGAGGGGCCGGGAATGGAGTGTAGGCATGGACAGGTCTGAGGGCCTGAGGAATGAGGGCTAAAAGGCCAAGAGAAGGGCTGCATCAACAACTGGAAGAACATCTGCAAGGATGGCATCTGTGAGGCATGGGGCATTGTGTAGGGGTGGATTTATAGCCACAAAATTAGGCCTTAAGGCTCAAGGTGCTGTCCAGGGGCACAGTTATGGGATGAGGCCCAGCGAGAGGCCTGGGCAGAGGTAGAGGCTGACGGATGTTCAGTGAAACCAGGCCACGTGAAGGCCTTTGGGCAGCCTTCCTATTATCATATATACCATCAAGATGTGGCAGCCAAGACAGAAAGGCGCCCTAGGGACAGAATGAGACATGGTTGTGGAGCCTCCAGTGGAATTCATGGCCACCCTTGGGACCTGACCCTGTAACACAGAAGATTATGTATTCAACATTCTCCAAATTTTTGTGCAAATACCCAGAGAGAGCATACAACAGGCCATGACTCATCAGAGAAAGGCCAAGTTTGTTTTCCCTTCATCAGACCAATACTTAAGACTAGTGGAGAGATCCATTTTCCTCTTATATATGGTCTTGTTTATTCTTTGATGAGAAGTTATACAATATGTTTCAGTCTTCCTATAAGAACATACTGCATACGGAGTCTTACCCATCTACCCATAATGACTACAAATCTCATTAAAGTGAATTACTGTGTAGTAACAGCCTCCTATTATTTATCATTTTGTACTGCGAACAGGTAGATTTCTGAAGTGAAGGAATGCTTTACTAATGACAAGAAGGAAAATCTCTCTGACTGCCTGTCTACCTGTTTGGTGGCATCTTTAAATCTAGAATTTTATTTCTTGTTTTAAATATTGGTGAAATATTAAATCAGTCAGTCAACTCATTCTCCAGGTCCTTTTCCTGGAAAAGAGTAATATTATTTAACCATCCAAACAAAATTTATTTGACAAAGCAGAGTCTTCTGTGATGCACTGCTTAGTGTATCTAATTGGAGTGAAAGCTCTAATTTGTATGTGAACATGTATCCAATAGTTTAAAGTTCTTAACTGAACTGAAGTTGTCACATTAAACAGTCCCATCTCAGAATTTATGAGCCCTGCCCTCTTCCCCCACCCCCAGTGTAGAATTGGGTAAGATGATATCTGCTTTAAAAAGTACATGATATCAAGAATATCGGTTTAGTGGATTAAAATGATTTCTCTTAAAGACATGACCCTGATTTTTACCTGTATAACTGCTGTTCTAGCCTGTTTTTTTCAATGTAGGTTTAAATTTAAAACATGTCTTATTGAGTTCTTCTGACTCGAGCTTTCAATTCTGCCTTTTCACCTCTTCCTACATCACTGAGGACTACCACATATTTACAGATATGATCATGTGAAAGTGATTTAATTAAGAGATTTTTCTACCCCCCTCCTGCCCCCACCCTCCAATAAGCAGCCACTGAGACCACATTACTTCTACCACGAGCCCTCAAGGGAACATTAGAA
The DNA here is from genome assembly GCF_000455745.1 of Alligator sinensis. NCBI lineage: Eukaryota > Metazoa > Chordata > Crocodylia > Alligatoridae > Alligator > Alligator sinensis. The sequence goes on from NW_005843600.1 coordinate 36,734, forward strand.
GGTGTCCCTCCTAATGCACTCGCCCATACAATACATCTTCAGTCAGGCATGACTGAGGGAACCAGGCTCATGTGTAATTTCCCAGTTAGCTATTCTAGAGGGTGTAAAGTATAGAAGTGCATACTGTACTCCTGCTCCAAAGACTAGTAAGTAGCATATTGTTCTGCCGTATAGCAATAGAGTACCTTTTTTACAAGGAGCCTGGAAAATGGCATGGTATATATTGTACATCCATATGGCTGTTATAGGCACAAAGCCCAATTGCAAAAAACACCCCTTTTGCAAAACAGGCAGTTAAAGGCAAAGGCCTTTTTTCCCCTTAAAAGCCTGCTGATTTATTTCTCAGAAAACCATAATGAGCTTCAACCAAAGTTGTAAGTTTTTGGCCTGTTTAGTGACAAGCTGCAAACCAAGATAATAAACTATACACATATTGTTGACTAAAACCTCTGTGGGTATGTCGATGTGTGCAATTAATGCACCTGAATCTTACTGCGCAGTAAATTGGCTGGGAAGGTGTCTAAATGTGTGCCCTGTTAGACACAAGAGTTCGCAAGCTGCTTCTCCACCACAGTGACCAGCTGGTCTAGCAGCAGGGTCCAGTCCTGGGTCCAGCACTGGTGGAGGTGGCACATGTGGAGGTCACTAGCTGACAGTGGCAGTGTCCTTGCAGGTGCATCTCCACTAGCGGCTGGTGGTTTTCCCCTGCATACAGCTTCTGAACTTGCAGAGCAAGGATCGAGAGGCTCTTTGTGACAGTTTGCAACATTTCAGAGATAGCGTACATTATACTAAGGGGCTATGCACCATCTGGTCTCAGTTCAGGGCTTGTGTGCACAGTTGCCCAGGGACCATGGTAAGCTGGCTGGGTGGGCCCTTCCATGGGCACGTGCTGGCTGTACACTTGTTCCCCAGTCTCACAGCAGGGGCAGGTAGGCTGCACTTGCTCCAGGCAGCCTGCTTTCCCTGCCCCCTACCTAAGCCAGGCCAGGGCTGGTTTCTTCCAACAGCTGCCACAGTGGCTCTGGTACAACTCCCCCCACCATTCTCCTTCCTACAGGCCAGGCAGTTTGCTTCTGTGCCACTAGGCCCACAGCTCCTTGGTGTTGAGGGTGAGGGACTTCTGTCCAGCTGGGAGATGGAGCTGGTGACACCACCACCCTCCCCCCAGCAGCCCTCTCCAGAGAGGCACCCCAGGCCAGAGCCCCCACTGTACATGGCCTGAGCCCCAAGCATGCCCCTGATTAAAGTCACCCGGGCATGCCATAGTGAGCTGTTTGAATGCACCGAGGGGTGCCTGACCCACTATGCCCTGCTGCTGCTGATTGCCATGGTTCCCTGAGTGTAGCTGAGAACCTGCATAGGGCCCTGAGCTTTGAGAGTGCCCCAGGTAAACCCGCACTTCCCCACAAGACCTGGAAAAGCAAGTTGTATAACTTAATTCTCCATTTCCAATGGTCATTGGGAGGATTTAAATTCTGAATTATCAGATCCTTAACATAGACTTTTTTTGAGCTGAAGGAACACTTGCTGTTCTCAGTGAAATAAGCTGCTAAAACAGAACCTTTCACATGCTTTGCCAGTGAATTACAAACTGTTTGCTGGTAAATAGTGGTATGGTGGAGATTTGGAAATTCTGGGTTATATCTCTGGATAGGAATGTGGTATAGCATTTTAAATGCTAAACAGAATGCATGTTTTTCATGTTCTATATGAAAGCCAGTGAAAGAGATTGCCCAAAACCTGGGTCTGTGTTTTAAAAAACCCCACATGTTCTATTCTCCATGAAATGGACAAAATTAACTAATGTTAAGAGACCACAGTTAAATGCCTGCTTTCTCTGACTGGAGTCTCAAGCTTGAAAGTATATGACCAGCAGTTTGAATCGAGACATTTGCATATGATTAAAAATGTATGCTCTCCTGGGCCACAGGCTATTATTTGGATGAAACAGAAAACAAGATGTGGCTTTTTGAGATTAGGAATATAAAACTGGAAGGAGCCTCCTTTTTCAATTAATCCAGTTCCCTGCATTTATAAGTAACCATTTACTCAGATTCCTAAACATTATCCATGCCACACACACCAAAACTGTATGAGACACAAAATGAGAGACACCACCCTGCAACATGATACAAATAAAAGCAGGGGAGATAAGGGCATTGCCAAAGTCTTCTTGCAATGGGAGCTACCTTCATCCTTAGCAGTGGAGAAAATGGACTCCATTGCATAGACCTTTACCTGTCCATCCTACAGTTTAAATTATAAATTGAATCAATTCACAATTTTTTACCCCAAATTATTTTCCAGAACTATTTCATCTCTACAGCACTCATCATTAGCCAAAACTAGATCTAAGACAGCATTCTTTGTGTTGCTAAAGTGCCAAATTGATAGTGAAAACTGTCACAACCCAAAAGGTGTGATTTTTATTTGTGTGCGCTTCGGCACTGCTAAATTGTCCCCGCTAAATTGCAGCTTCCTTGCACAGTGGAGTTTTCTGCTGCAGAGGAGAACCCCGGTGCAAGGGAGAATTTCCCGCCAATTTGGAGCTTGTTTTGCAGGGTGCATTTCTTTGCTGCAGAGAGGGGATGCTCGTTGCAAAGAGTTCCCACCATTGGTATGCTGGAGACTTCACGCTGTGTGAAGATCTCTAAGCGCTGCGGATCCTCACGGACCCAGTGCATTTGAAGCAGGCAATGGAGGTCTGATCAATCTCTAGCCTCTCCCCGTCGCCGATAGAATTCCTAGACGTACCCCTCCCGCGCGCTATGAACCGAACCCACGGAGCCTAGCAAACTTCGTGTGGATGAGTGAACGGAAGAACCCACGGAGCCTGACAAACTTTGTGTGAGCCCTTACGATCAGCCTCAGAGCTCTTCTACCCGGGTTCGAGTCCTGCAGGTTTATTTTCTCGTCGCCGGAACCCTATGCGACGTACCCTCGTGTTCTGCAGGTTCGAGTTTTTGTTTTCTTTTCTCTTTCTGTAACTGCAACTTAATCAAGCTTTCCAGCCTACACCATTGCCATCTCGGTGTAAGTAAACAATCTTTTAAACTACCGATACGCGTCCGTGCCTAATTCCAGAGCGAAGGCCTTCCCTCTCCGCCCCCGCGTGCCCTGCTGCTGGCCACAGCCCGCGTGCAGCGCGAAAAAGGGCTCGGGGCGCTCCCGGCCCGCACAAAAACATGGGCTGCTTCTCTCTTGAGCTTCTCATTTAAAGCTGCTCTGAGCTTCTCAGAGCAAGGTTGGCCTGAATGACATATTTTCATTATTCAAGTAGAGCCCATCCTTGCAGAAATCTTATGCCCGCCATCAATCAAACCTGCCCAGATCTTTCTAGTAGCACCAGTCTCTAAGGTGGCTATTTAGTTATTATATTATCTCAGTTTCTCTTGGGACAGGATGAATCTAATTGAAGATCGCTTGTGCTACTACATCTTTAAGCATCTTCCCCAGCCTAGGATAGCTATTCTTTTTCCTCCTTAATGGGTACTTACATGTATCATTTGTGCCTACATGAAAAATGACTGATGGATGCTTGCTTGCTCCATCAGGAACCTCTTCAATGTCAGGCCCAAGTCTCCTATCTGTGCATTGTTGCTGCATCACAAGGGGAGGCCAAGCTGGCAGCCTAAAAGTGTTACATTATTAAAATAAAAAATCCAATTTATTTATTAAAATACATCTGTATAGTATAAAACACATTCTAAAGAGATGGCCTCTAACCCAAGGATTTTACAATCCATATGACAGACTTCAGTAGATCTGAAAATCTGATCAGGGCCATAATGGCTAGCTCAGGTAATAGTCTAGATGCAGATCTCAGAAAAGGCCTTAGAAATTATGTTTGCGCAAAGTTTTTGTTACAATGTGGACACTGGGGTTTTTTTAAAGGGGAACATTTCCTTGACCAGAAAATTAATCTCTCCACTGCAGGAATTTATTATTGAGATGAATTACAGTGATTTGTGCGTTTCCGACATTAATATATATCAGCTGGTGTTTTTTCTTAAAAAATGTTTTTCTGGTGTTTTTCTTAAAAATGTTTTTCTGGTGTTTTTCTTAAAAATGTTTTTCTTTAAACAAAGGATTTTTTCTGGAAAATGAAATACATCCATCCATAGAATATAATGTGCCTTCATTCTATATTTTCAGGTTGAACACTGAAGATGGAGCCAGTGGCTCTTACATAGGCGAAGGGAAAGAGATGGAGCCAGTGGCTCTTACATAGGCGACGGGAAAGAGAAGTAGAAATTGATTGGCACAAATGCTTTATATGCCAAAAGAAATATGGTAAAGGTAGGGAAAAAAAGGAGAAAGCACATGAGGCAACAGAACAAGGTCTGCATCACCTCCTGGAATCTGCATCAGAATGGAAGAGATATAATGATCACTGATTTATCGACGCATTGGACTGGATACAGTCTGTGAACACGGAGGCAGATGCATGTCATATTCTTTATCATACAACATGTTCTGGCCAGTTCACAAATGCAGACCACATTAAGAGACTGGAAAAGAAGTGTGAGAAAAATCAGAAGCGTCATTTCAAGAATCTGTCCAAGTTCAATGGTATAAGGCAATACTTTCAAAGGTGGTGTCACAAGCAAAGGTTATGGACATTGCATGGCTCATCACCAGACTTCAGCATCCTGACAATCAGCATGTACCCAGCTAACCTGGATTTAACCAACTAATGTCCAAATTTAATACCTTCAGGACAGTTGTCAGTCCAATGCCAATAATAAACGAGCCTGCCCATGAATTTTACACTATCTGGACAGTAATTAAGAACTGCCAAAAGATGATACCTGCCTTGAGTCAGAAGTTCACTATGGTAACATTCAATGAACAACTATACTGTAAGGCAAAGATGCTGCAATGGTACAAGATGATTGAATGTAAAAATATGGTGGTAATGCTGGGCAGGTTCCACATTCAAATGAATTTCTCAAAGAGCATTGGTCACTATATGACTGATTCTGGCCTAAAGGACATTTTGGTATAAAGCGGTGTTTATGGTGAGAACATTCTCAAGGGCAAGCACTGGAATCGAGTGATCCGTGCTCACAAACTCAACTGAGGCACTATGGAGAATCCTATAGTCTACCATGCTACAATGGGCTGATGAAAGCCACATGGAACTAGATGCTTCAGTTGTGCATGCGGCTCAAGAACTTGCCAAGGCATTCAATGATGCAGATGATCAGGCTTTGGAAACAGCAATGCACAATCTGCTCCCAAAAATTAAGAAAGTGGAAGTACTGTTGGATACATTTGACAAAAGCCCGGGAAAACAATTTCATGTATACCTTCTGGCGGCAATACATGAATCTTGTTTCCATTCTGCTCTGGTTTACGAGGGCTATCAGAGAGGGCAACTGGGACTTGTATCTGGAGTCATTTGCCAAAATGTTGCCTTGGTTTGTCACTTTTGACCATGTGCATTATCTGAGATGGGGATGTGTTTTCTTGGCAGACATGAAGCAACTGAAGAACACAGCACCTGAAGGGTATGCTGGCTTCCAGTCCAGTGACTTCCTTGTGCAAGAAACAAACCAGAGGTTCAGCCAAGTTCCAGATGACCAAGGACTTGAGCATGTAAACAAAATTTGCAAAATTGCTGGGGGACTGATTGGAATAACTCGATCAGAGTCAGCCCTCAGTGGATGGGGACTGACGTACATAGAGCGAGCAAGGCTTGCCAATGACACCAGAGACATGCTTGGAGTAATAGAGGAAAAGGAAGAGGGATCACACAAAGAATTAGGGAGAACCAGAAGACAAAGGGATGAGGATGATGTTAAAAAGCTGTCTACTAAGTTCCAATTATTCAAAGTGCTCAACGGGGAATCCCCAGAGCTGGTGTGCCTCTCTGCTGGTGATATTCCCCAAGAACCAATTATACAAGACCTACTGAATGTACAACAGTTAGAACAAAACATTGTAACAACATTTGCCACTGATTGACTTGTGCATAAAACTGTCAGCATACATGCACCAATCCCAAAGAAAAAGTTAAAAACTCTTGCTTCCGTATATACAGTACAGTTAGCAACAGAAAAACACGAACAACAGACCTCAGTCATCAGAGCCGATTGCGACCTTTTCAGACACCTACTTGTATCCATGGTTGCTGGCAGGGATATTGATGACTATGTGGATGCTTTTGCAGTGAATATCATATCCCATTTCAAGGGATCTTGTTGTAAGGTAGATGTTGTTTTTGAATGCTATAAAGACATATCAATCAAGGATGTTACTAGAAAGCATCGGATTGGGAAAGGAAGGGAAATAAGAGTTGAAATTAGCAGCCAGGACATCAAGTTGCCTGTGCAATGGACACCATTCATTGAATCCAAGGGAACTGAGGCATTACTTGTTTTGTTTCTCAAAAGGGAACTCTTACAGCAAGCATCACATGGTGACAAAGAACTAATAGTCAGTGGTGGTAATGATGGTTCCACTCAACTGGAAGAAACATGGACCACCTCCACTCCACACAAGAAGAGGCAGACACCCGCATGATTTTGCATGTCTCTGAGACAAAGTCAGAAGGATATGACAGAGTCATTGTCACAAGCAGTGATACAGATGTCCTATTGCTTTTGATTGCATTCTGGCCTCGTCTCAGCAGTGAGCTGTGGATGAAAGCAGGCACATCAAAAACTCAACAATACATTGCTGTGCACAAGGTAGAATGTGGTGATGAAGTAAGGGATGGACTGATGGGCTTTCATGCCATCACAGGGTATAATACCACAAGCCATCTTGCAGAATTTCTAAAAAGTTTGCTTGGAAGATCTTCTGTGAAACTCCCCATCTCCTGTCTCAGTTTGGAGTATCTCACCCACCAGATCCCCAAGTACTGGCCAGAGCCGAGGAATTTGTGTGTAGATTGTATGAACCTACAAGGGAGACAAATTCCATTCACACTCTGTGATGTGCTCAGTTCAGAAAGGGAAAGAACTGAAAGCTTGAAAACCTGCCACCAGCACAAGATGTGCTACTTCAGCACACCCATCGAGCCCACTACTAAGCCTTAATTTGGAAAAATGCAATGGTGGCACATCCACAGATTCCAAGTCTCACAGAAAGTGGATGGCACATGGACCATGGTGTGTTGTTGCCTTTACTGATGACAACAAAAAGCCTTACAGTTGGGTGCTTGGACATCACAACCTGTGGATGTAAAACAAGGGGATGTCAATGTACTACACGGCATTGTTTGTGCAATAGACTCAAACTGAAATGCACAGCAGCTTGCAAATGTGTAGATTGGTGCCAAAACCCACACAATAATGACCATGACAATGACTAGATGTATACATAAATTGAATATATCAAGTGAAATGGTTTAGAAAATGCTGTAATGTTTACTTGAGGATTGTTTTTTAATCCAAAAATTAAAAAAATCAACCAAAAACACTGTCTGTTACTCTGTTGATTTTGGACCGCTAACTCCAGGGGCTCTAGTATTCACTAGGCAGCCTCTTATAGCATAGGATAATATTTTTGTGACATAAGAACATTAAATGGATACTTAATTTTCCTATATTTAAGAACAACACTAGCCAATACATATTAGTTAATATTGGAAACACATAGACTGCTGTAATTCATCTTAGTATTAATTCCTTCAGTGGAGAGAGGGATTTTCTGGACAAGGACATGTTCCCCCTTTAAAAAAAATCAATGTCCACATTGTAACAAAAACATTGTGCAAACTTCACTTTTTCAGTATCTGTACCCAGACTATAATAGGAAAGACTGTTGTATAACTGCTAGAACCAGTTTCCCTTCCACTCGAAAGGTTGGAGAAAGCTGTTCTGATGCTGCCTTTCTTTTCTATTCTTCTCAGTATAGGCAGCTGGTCACTGTGATCGCTAGTTTTTTTAATATACATCAAACATGGAACTGCTGCCTATACTAGCTGGAAGAGCTCCAAACCAACCTTACTAACCAATTAAGTAGCACTTGGAGCCATTGTGAAGTTTGTCATTGTGTTAGGGCACAAGGACTGATAACAAAGGCAGTGACATACAGGAAAGTGAAGGAGAAAAGAATGGCTGATTTTAATGCTTTTAAAAATTCAGCATTGGAAATCAGCAAACCTCAGTTTTATTAGGGAGTTCAGATTTTTCTAGAAAGAATGCAGATTTTTGTTTCACTGAGTGTTATCAGAGGCTCTCCTAAAGCTTTTTTTTGGCAAGCTTAGAGGAAGGATTCACATGAATTAAGCTAAATTCCATTTAAACACACTGTTTCAGATTCTACAACTTAAGTGGAAAAGCTGCTCTTTCTAGAATGATTAGACTTATTGATCGGTAAATTTGTTTACTCACACAAACAACCTAATTTGATATAAAGTAATGTAGCTAATATCAAAAGAAAGTTTACCGTATTTTCGTGCATGTATCCCGCGGGGTATACGCGATTTTACAAAAAAAATGGATGGGTGCAGGCTATACGGGGGTGCGGGCTATCAAGAGACTTTTTTCCCCCGCAGGGCCGGGGCCAGAGCGGGCCGGGCTGTGCTGCGCCGCTCCCCGCTGGGCCCAGGCAGGCCGGGCTGTGTTGCCTTCCCGTGTATACACCACCGCAGGGAATACATGGGTGTGGCGTATACACGGATTTATTTACAAAAATACAATTTTCCGCGGGTTATATGTGGGTGCGGCTTATACCCGTGGGTGGGGTATATGCTCGTGAATACAGTAATTGTTGTGCCTTGCATTCTGTATTACAAGTACTCTTCTGGGAAGTGCTGTCAGACTAGGAGACTGAGGGGCCACTGGTCAGAGCCAGAGTCCAAGGGTAAGAGCTGTTGGATGCTGGTGCAAGGGATCAAGAGTTAAAGATGGTGTTTGGGATACCATGCAAGAAACTAGGCTGAGCAGGAACAAGGTGGAGCCAGATGTTGAAAGGCACTTCTCCTGCTTTTGGACTAAGGGAGGATTGTGTAGCAGAGATCTGCTGTTTGGGATGATCCTTAAATGTGTAATTAAGTTTGCAGGGAGCTGGCTTGAACTTAGCTGCAGACTACTAGCTTATCAATTCATGGTAGAGGAAAAGCTAGAAACAAAAAGATGCGGTGTTTGATAGAATTCCTTGCTGACTTACAACTGCCAAAAAGGAAACAGTTTGTAAGGCTCTTGAGCACTCAAATCCCAGAAAAGGTATGTTTGTGTGTAAATTGCTGAAGATACTCTGTAGAGTTTCAAAGCTGCAAGAACACTGATGACTTAGAATGACCTGTTACAACAAAGGATCCTCTATGCAGGATTTCTTGTGCTCCAGCTATGAGCTTTCTGCCTCAACTTTTAACCTTTCTGCCACGCATTTCCTTTTTTTGTAAAGTTTTTTGATTTTTCTGTCATATCCACAGTGTCTGAGCATTCATCACCATCCGTAAATTTAAGCCTGTAAAAGGCTGATCTATTTGCATGACAGATGGTGATTTTGTTTTGTTAAAGGTCACTTCTAGATCTGCCAATAGTTTCTCTGTCTCAGATGCCATGATCTTTTCTCTCATTAGGACTAAAAGATTGACTAGTAGATCTAACTGCAGTTGTGCTGACTAAACTGATGCCCCAACAATCCTGTCTAATAAATTCTTTCAAAACTCCAATTGCAGTGATCAGCAAGAGTGTGAACTGCAGTAATAAAAGATTCAGCTTTTCCACTCCTTCCTGGCTTCTCATATTAAATTTGTCCCTTTCATATGTAACATTTCATTTACCCATAAAATGGGCATCAAAAGTCTCTTCCACTTTCTTATAACCATTTTTTCCTCCTCAGTGAGGGGAAAAAGGGCACATAAGATGTGGATGATATTCTCCTATGGGCAAAGATCAGGACAATAATCTGGTATTCTTGCGTGATCAACCTGAAGCCATTCAGACCCTGCCAAACCTTCTAATCAAGCAAGGACAATTGTCTACATTCCCACAGTTAAACTTGTCTAACAGAGGCCCTAATCAAAATGATTTAAACAAATGATGCTCAAATGTGTTCCATGTGTCATGGAGGTAGACTCAGGATACGAGTTTGCCTTGATTTCAGAAGAGACATAAGAATTGGTCTTGAAACTGTTCACCTGTTGTACCATGCAAAGCATGACTTGTTGTCTACAATAAACAGTTAAACCAGATCAAACTCATCAAGCCCCACATGTCGGATAAGTGGCATCAGGCTGGCCCACAGGCTGAATTGGGCCTGTGGACACCTTCCATGCACCCGCTTCCCTTCTCCCTCCCTTCTCCTACCTGATCTGGCAGTCTTGCCAGCCAGACCTGCTCTGTGTGTAGCTCAGACTTTGGGGCATCCAGAATGGTCACTGAGCAGCAGCCATGCTACATGCAATGCTGCCCTGGCTGGACTGAGTGGCATATGGTGCCTGCTCCAGCCAGTCTGGGACCCAGGCTGCACATACTGGGTGGAGCAGGCACCATGCACTGCATGCATGACATGTCCAATTGGGCATGTCCCCAGACCCAGGGGAAGTACCATGGGCTGGATTTGGCCTCTGGGCCATTTGTTTGACACCCCTGACATAAAAGGAGAATTTTATGTCAACATTCATTATCCAAAGGATGAAGTGTTCCTCTGCTTCATAACTGCCAAAGAATAGAATAGTGAGCAAGCTTGCTAAGTGAATGGTTCAAGTTATTGGGCATCAAGTTAACAGAAGTGCAGCACCACAGGTTGAAGTCTTCCAGACCTCGTAGATGAGCGGGAAGCAGAACAAGCAAGCCAGCTCTCTGTAAAAGAGGCTGTGCAAACTTTAAGACCAAACAATCCTGTGTATGTTCAGAACTATGAAACCAGGCCAGAGTGGATGCCCACACCTATCTTAGAAGCTACAGGCCCATGTTATACAGGGCCAAGACTCCAGATGACAAGACAATTTCCAGACATGTCAACTAGATGTGAGGTTGAGTTCTGGATGGTGTACCATCTACATTTCTGGAAGACATTGCTGACAGCAGGACCAGTTCTTATGAATCCATCAGCTGTTGTTCTAGACTTGCCAAATCTTGCAGCTGCTGAAGCAGTTTAAAGAAGAGCCAATACTGCCTGCTGCCATTTCAGTGGGATGATTCTAACCCCTGAATTGAGTCATCTGAGGCAATATACTATCTGTGCCAAATAGTTAAAGGACTACATCAGGGTGGAGACTGCCAGTGTCTAAATTGAGTTTATGGCTAGGGACAGAAGTTACACATAAACCAATTTAAGTGATCAGAATGGCTGAAACTGATCTAAGATAAACCTGGTTGAATGGAGACTGCCAGACTTAACTGATTGGGTCAAACTGGTTTATGAAGCTTCTGTCCCAGAACCCTTCCTGGTTCAAGTTAAATCACAGTTCCCCCAACATGCTTTGCAGCCCTGGGCTGAGCTGTCTGCTCCAAGGAGCAGGGCTTGCCCTGCCCCTCTGCTCCCTAGCTGGAGCAGTGAGCTCTGGCTGACAAGGAGGTGGGTTAGTGCAAGCCTGGCCAGGGATACAGTCCAGCCTGGGGGAGGCAGGGGAGGTAAATATCTGTTCACTTCTGTTTCAATTCATCTTAGATTAACCTGCAAAGACTGAACCAATTCAACCTCGGGCTTTTTGACTGTCTGTACTTAGCCTATAAGTTAAATTAGGCAAACCTGTGGGTTGAATGTTGAACTCTGATTGCTTATACCTTGAGTTCTGGAGGCCAAAGTTTGCTTGTCTGGGGGTTTTTTTGTTACTAATCCTGTCTTTGCCTAGATGGCTAGTCAAAAAACCACTGGGAATGCATAATTTAATTTAGATGTGTTTAGAATTTTTCTAAATCTTTTTATTATGACAGTTGATCCTGCCATCAGATTTATGGAGAAGCGAGGGTTTATCCATGTGGAACTTATTATATGATTAGCCATAACTGCTCACTAGTTTCTTCCATCTATTTTTAAATGTAAACCATTGCTCCTTAAGGGTTAATTTGGTAAAGAAACATTTACTTGCCCTTGTGACCTAGATGTTATAGATATTCACTAATTCAGCAAGAATATAGTTGGTCCATATTACAGCAACTTTACTTCTAACATTTATCTAAAGTACAGAGTTTCTAGGCTTCCTCAGAGCTTCTAGGCTGTATTGACTTGGTACCAAGTCCTTGGGGTCCCCTGCTTGCTCAGGTCCTTTCCAATATTCCTGCTTACTTTGCCTCACATCCCTTGCTGTTCCCTCAATGCTCAGGTCTCTCGGAGAGGGTCTTGCTCTTCAGAATGAGGTACAGTCACTATCTATGGCTCTAAGGAGTTCCTTGTAAATGTAGTTCCAACCCTCACAATGTCTTTGGTCTGTGGTTGGGTTTCCTGGGAACTGGCTGTAATAAGTGGCTCCCATACCCTTCAGCTCTGGACTACATCTTCTTTACTTAGGACACTAGTCTTGGTTCCCTGCCCTTAGTATTCATGTGACTGACCCTGATCATCCAAGCCCTGAGGAGCCAGAGAACCAGGACTGGCCTTAAGGTTTCATCCAGACAGGAAGCATGCATGGTAGTCTTTGTCCAGACAGCATGTATCTGCCTGTGCTGGGCTTATTAAGGTCTGTGTGGGCGTGGTCCCTTTCTTGTAGCCCCAGGAAGACAACTCAGCATAACTACTTTCAGCTGGAACCAAGGGCTGAATCCTCCCCAACTAGGCCAGGCCCACTAATATCAGTAAACTGGTCTTCCTCAGGCTCTAGCATAGCTGGGATCCTCCCAGGTTAGGCCTTTCCTTAGGCTCATTTGCAGTTCTCCTATTGGATTTCCTCCAGCTCTAGGCCTTTTTCCAGGCCTCTTGAGTTTTGGCTGGGCTTATCCCAGCACTGACCCTTCCCCAGGCCTATTCTCAGTCTGCTACCTCCTTTTTTGTCTTCCTTGGCACACCAGATCCAGCCTTTTTGAGCAGAGCTGCTCTTCTTTTCTCTTCTGGCTCCCTCTTATATTCCTGCATGGGAGGGGCTTGCCAGCTTGAGACATCCTTCTTTAAGGGTCCTTCTTTCATTTCCCTTTCTCCTTTATACTAGAAGACAATCAGGCCATAGGATGATCAGTGATGTTGGTCATGGTTATGTTTTCTAGGAGTAACTATTTGTGCAGAAATATGTCATTTTTTCATTTTTTTTAAATGAGAGAGAAAGACAGAGAGATGTCTTCCAAAGTTTTTCACAGGCTATTGTTTTATCTGTTATCTAGCTCAAGCTGTCTGCTTTTTTTTCAGACCTGAGGAAGAGCACTTTGTACCTGAAAGCTTGTCTAAACATTTCCCAACCATGTAATTAGTCTAATAAAAGCTATCACCCCCCACAACACACACTGTAGGAGAGGGTCTGCCGTCCGCCCCTTCTTCCTCAGAACTTTCCTGCCATGACTAATAAGATGGGTAAAATGAGAGGATGTTATTCTTGAGGAGTGGATTAAGATAAGGCAGACCACCCAGTTAGCTGTTTTTAACAGTGGAAGTCTTTATTTTACTGAGAAACAAAAGTATCTCCTTGCTAATTGTCTCATTAGCTGGAGGCAGCGTGTTCACATCTTGAGTCAATTACTGGCTCCCGGCTGCTTAAACTGGAGGTGGCAGGTGAGCCATTTGCATCAATTACGCATTGCTCCTGTCCTGTAGTCTGTCCCAGAGAATCTGCCGCTCTGGCGATGCCAGTCACTTCCCCAAGCACGAAGTCTCATGTCTTTCTTCTGGGGTCTGTACGGCCGGACTGCTGATTCCCTCCTCCCCTGAGGGAACTCTGACAATCCCCCGAAGCTGCTGCTTTGATCGTCACTTGATCGTCCCTAATAACGCGCCGCTGCTTTGATCATCCCTCGCCGATCCCATCCGGGAACCCGTAAGTCGTCACTCCTAACCGCCCTGAGCCCCGTCTGGCTACGGCTTGTCCCGGAGGTAAGTGTCCCTCCTACCTTGTCTCCGTCTCACCAGCGAAGAATCATTCGCATCCTCTGGTGCTCCCACCACCAACTGCTCCTCCACTACTCCCTTCTTCTAGTGCCCAGAGGGCAATATCTGCTCCTACTCCCCACCTTTTATGTCCGACAGTAGTGATTAGCCCCTTACCTACTCCCTGTGTGCATGCCTTCATCTGTGTCTTAGTTTCACCTACAGTTTTGCCCTTAGTAACAGGGGCTCGGCTAAAGCCCCCTGTTACACACACGTACAAAAAATCACCCCTACCAGGATCTACCAATGCCTGGAAGGCATCCTGAAGAAGAACCGCCATCCTTCTCTGAGCTCCTGCTGTGAGATGCTTTGGGTAGGTTGAGTGTCGCAGGGCATTATTGGACCTGACACCTTCTCACTCTCAGGCCCTCATTTCTCCCCCACAGATGTGTGTTTTGTCCATCGTGCCTTGATGAATCCATCGGAGGCTGGAGAAAAACTATGTCCTGGGAGGACTTCCTAGGCATGATTTCCTCTTCAGTCCTAAGTTCTGTTACTTCAACTGTCTTTCACCGAGCATGGAGTATATTTTGTCCAGGGTTCCTCCACCCCTACACCCTGGTCCATCTCTCACCTGTTGATCTCAATAGTATTGGCTATCTGATAGAAAGCATAAATCCATCTATCTCCCAATGTGTTCCTGGTAGGCCAAAATCAGGGACAGATCAAAGTTCCTATCAGTCCATTGCACACAAACAAAATTATATGTGACAGGCTAGCTGGCAGTGACCTAGCCCAGGGGTTTTGAAAGGGCAAAAGATGATTGGAGGGCTTGGGATTCCCTTTCCTCACCAATCAGGCCCCAGAGACTCACCCTCTGTGTCCCCTGATTGGCCCCTTGGGTCACCTGGAGGGGGATAAAAGGGGCAGAGCAGCTGACTCAGGGAAGAGACCAGCAAGGGACCATGAGGAAGGAGCTTTAAAGAGCTGAGCCAGCGGGGCGGAAGCAGTTGCCCCAGAAGAGCCTGAAGGAGCAGGACCTGCAGGCAGCAGTTGGACGCTCAGCAGCACGGCGTGTGGCCGGCAGGAGAGGCTTCCTGCTGCACTCCAGGATCCCCTACGAGAGGCTGTGGCCAGCAGGAGAGGCTTCCCGCTTCAGCAAGGATCTGAGCAGTGACCTGAGGGGCTCCCAGCTCGGCTTCCAGCTCCTCCAGTCAGAGACCACCCAGCTCAACATGAGGCTGGGACTTCAGGAAGGTCAAGACCCCTAGCAGCTTGGTGCAGTATTAGCACTGGTGGCTGTGTGGAAGTGTTTCTGTCTACCACATGAGAGATCCAAGTTAAAGTCCCAGCTTTGGTGACTTGGGGTGAATGAACTAACAAGGAGAAATTTCTCTTGCAATGGAAAGGGGCCATTGTGTTTTCCCCCTTTCTCCCCTTCCAGGTACCTAGGCACTATATTTCTTTGTCCTTTGACATTTTGTATTTTGTGCCTTTTTATATTTCCCCAACCAGTATTGTTTGCTCTGCCACTTGTGTTTTATATTTTGTTAACCCTGTCTTTTGTTAATGATAATAAGTGTCTAACCTTTGTTGAATCCTGCCCCCTTGGGGCATTGTAGTATCCATTATACCCCCTGATTATGCCTGTTATGTTCCCAGTATTGTTTCCTCATTAAAAGGTATATGGTTAAGTCCCCAGTGGTGGTCTGGCTCTGCTCTATAGGGGGAGGGGAGTCCCTACACCTCCCACAGTGCTTGTGCACCTGCTTTGATCCCTTCAATTGGAGAGGGGGTACCTTTTGGAGTACCACCCGGGTTACATATATATACTGAAAAATAAACAGAATAATCCCAGGTGTGCCAGCTCATATCCTTGGTAATTCTTCTATTTATGTGGACCCTCTTCGGTCAGAGGGCCCTCATCAATTCCACTTGGTACTTAGTCTATAGGGTCTTCAGGGTTGTCTCTACTCAACCCCCACTCTGGGTAAGGTCTTACCCCCTTTTCTTCTTCCCTGGGCCACAAACAGTTGTCCCAGTATGGAATATTTTTCCCCTTTATTCAGCTGCCTCACTCAATTGGCAAGCTGTGGGTTGCCTTGGTCTTTTCACCCCATAAGCTTCATAGTCCTTCCCGCACAATCAGGCTGCCAGCCAGAGGCATTTTACTACTATCTGCAGCAGCTCTTCAGATCATGGATGCTTCTTTAATTATGGGCCATGCAGCCTCCTTCCCCTCATCCTGTTACCAAGCAGGGCTCTAATCCCACTTAAAGTGGATAGTTCTCCCGCCTGGTGTCAGGTTCTCAGTATTACTCATAGTTTCTTCCTGCATTTGGTTTGCCCGTGCCTCTGTGCCAACACCCGGTAAGTTCTTTCACCCAGTTCTTTCCCCTTTCCAGGGGAAAGCAGCATTCCCTTTCTTACAGGTATTTCTGCCTCCCACGAGCCCAGAGCTCGAGTCCTTTTAGGTTTCTGCTTCTCTTCCCTGGTCATAGGAATACCAGTTTTAAAGAGCCCACGCCCACAGAGACCCTCATGCTCCAGACAGCCCCTCCACTGCACAGTTGAGCCAGGGCACAACAGTTCTGGGCTCTCAGGCTGACCCCTGGGGCCCCCTGCCAGCCAGAGCTGCACTACCCTATCTCAATTTACTATGGTCCCAGGCACACATGTAAATGCTCCCGGGAGCAATACATTCTGGTGTGAAGTGCACTCGAGTTTATTGCGTCGCACTAATTATATGTGTAGATGCACTCCTTGTGTTTTACCTAGCCTTTTAGCACTGCTGTGTATACAATTGAACTTGTAACAAGAGGAGCACAAATGGGCAGTCATTTATCACAAAATCAAGATGCAAAGAAAATCAAATAAGGCATCAAAGGATGTAGAGAGGAAATTGTTTTCCTAAAATTATTATTCTTAAAAAAGCCTCCTTCCACTGATATAGAGGCCACTCAAACTATTCGATCCCTTCTGAATAGTTTGCCTGTGTCTTGTCTAAAGACATAAAAATAGAGTTTATGTCAGAGTATGATGTTTACCAACTTTTTAATAAAACATTTTGAGCCATTGGCATTTATTTGTTAGAATTAAACTTATAAGAGTAGGAATTTTCTACTTATCCATATTTATTTCATTTTGAAGTGTTTCTACATAAGAAGGGCATGTTTGATTTTCCAAGGGTTGCTCTGTTCCTAGAACGATGTGGAATATTTGTTTTTCTTTGACAGTATGCAAGAGTAACACTGATTTTATTTTAAAGAGATCTTGGTTCACATATCTCAACTTTATTTACTTATGGTAGTTTGCAAGCTATTTTTTTTGGTTTGAATACTAAATGCAAGGAACAAATACTAGAAGATAAATAGATTTTCCCAGTCTCAGTGCCCCAACATGGACCTACTCACAAGATAGAGATCTTAAGGCCTACTAAGAAGGGTGCTAAAACAAAGCCTGAGCATGAAGGTGCTGACCCTGTCTGCTCTTCCTGTCCTCTGCCTACTACTTTTCCCAGGATTTGAAATGAAGAAAATGGAGTAGGGAAATAGCCATTGCTAAGAGAAAACAGCAGTGAAGGACTGTTTCCAGTGTTAAACATTTAGTCTATGAGCCCTGCCTGTATGTAAGATATAGATAATTGGTCACAATATTTTCAACTAAAGGAAAATCAAAAGACACAAATGGTTCTGTGTACGGGCATCTTTTATTAAGCTGTGACAACAAATCTAATATAGGCATAGGTTCATCCTCTGATCACATCTGCAAACAATTCAGACATCCAGACCTGTTCTGGTAGTGTGTTGATGACCGACCTTTAAGTCCTATTGAAGCTAATGTGCAGATCCCAGTAGTTAATGGCAACAGTAGAATTTGCAGAGTATTAGAGAAGTGCAAGTATTATAACAAATTGTGAATATAAAATAGATTTGGCTTCACTGGAGCTCATGACAGGCTTGAGTTTTCCCTCTGACTAATCTGAATGATCTTACTGTTTTGTATATTTGTGAGAAGTGACTTTTAAGCAAATATTGTTGAATTTTACTGAAATTAACATTCTGGATTCAAGCAAGTGTTTACAGATTACTTCAGGTCCTCTCTCAAAGTTGCATGCAAAATAAGAACATTATTCCTGCACAGGTTTTTGTGGAAAATGTGATTAGCTCAGAGCAGCAGAATTTAATTAACTGCCAATTTGATCTCCAACAGAAGATTCATAGTCTGAGATTCTATTCAGTATCATGAGAATCTAATTTAGAATTGATTTTTCCTTCCAATATGTGAAATGTGAGGGGAAAACAATAGGACAAGTGAGAATAAATATGATATACATGGATTAGAGATTTCTGAAAGAGATGCCAATATATGTCATCTTACATTTTCTTTCAAAATGTAGAAAGACATTTCAAAAAGTTTTTGGAGAGCTGAAATGGTCTAAAATACCTTCTCTTGCAGTAGATGAAAGGTGGGGGATGGTGGGGCTGAACAACAAACCCCGCAGGAAGGAAGAGCAGGGCAGAGAAGGTTTTTACTTAGGTCTCACCACTTGGGAATAAACTGCACCAAGATGAAATGAAATCAAGGGCCCTACCATATTTCATACTCTAGCTCTTTCTTAGGGTTTGCCAAAAGAGGCTGATCTAGCCTAGGATTTGGACTGCGCAGTTTGGCTTAGCAAGGGCACAGCCTCCAGCTCCTGGTTCTCGGCTATCCTACACAGATTTCCTTGCCCACAAAGGGCACCCCACTACTAAGGCAGAGCAGTACTGTCATGTGCTCAAGTTCACCAGATCCGTAGTAGAGCCATCACAGTTCTGATATCAAAATTGGAATCTTGATCCTCAGACCTCATGGATCATCCACTTAGAGGCCACTGAGGGAAGGTGGCTGGCAAAGTATGTCCTCTGCTGCCTGAGGGGGGTCCATGTTACTGATGTTTTCTCAGTAAGAAGAGAGGTTGCAAATGAAATACGTATTTTTGCCTTTAAGATCCATGCCACCTACCCAGCAGCAGATCCATGCCACCTACCTATCCTGAAAGTTCAAATCAGTACTCATGGCCTAAAATTAAACATCATTACTGATTTATGCATCTACTGTTCTAGGTGTGGAAGGAATGGGGGATGAAGGGAATTTAGAGAGAGATCTGAATAACAGTGAGATGTGACTTTACCCAAAACTTTTACAAGTGAAATCTGTGGCAGCTCCAAAATAAAGAGCAGCATGACAGTGCATGCATAGAAATGTTGACAGGTACACGGCAGTGTACTTATACTCACTGAAGCATCAGTAGGGTTTCCTTAAGAACTCTATCACTGGCTCCTGGCACCACGTTCCTGTCTGTGCAGCCTCCTCACCTTATGTAGTAGCTGGTTTATCCTACCTGGAAACATTTGTGTTGTGCAGTTTTCTGCAGGCTGGCCTTGGTTTGTTCTTTCAGGAGCTTTCATTTCTTTTGCTAACCTTCTGTTACTGGGTGTTCCCCTCCACCACATTAACTCTATCCTGGAGGTCCTTCCCCAGTGCACTGCATTAGCTGGTATACTATATTCTCAAGTACAGTGAATTCCTCTTATTGGAATCATTTTGGGAAATGGTGGTTTGCAGTGGTGATGTGTAGGAGGTGCACAGGGGTGCACATGCACCCCCTGAGAGTGCTGGTGCACCCCCTGACAACAGCATTTCTGGGCAGGGGGAGGTGCAGATGAATGTGCTGGTGTCCCCCGTGAAAGCCCTGACTGGGGAGCATGCCAGGAGAAGTAGACCCTCCACGGCCGATCCTGCTGACCTGGAAGTGCCAGCAGAAAGGTGCTGCCAGTTGCAGGTCGGTGGTGTTGGCCTCGAGGATCCCCCCGCACCCCTGGTCGGCAGGATCAGCCACAGGGGGACCTGGATGATTCCATTAAAAGGAGACCCATTTTTTTAAGAACACAAATACTGACTCCTCCCGCACAGCCACTTGGCCCTGGTCATGTCCCTCACCCCCAGCCCTGCCGGAGGGGGCCCCCAGCTGCCAGGGCTATGGGGCCAGGGACCCAGGTCTGCAGCAGGAGGTGACAGCTGCTGCAGCGGAGCAGAGCCCAGCTCCCCACCTGCTGCTGCCCCCTGCGGGATTGGGCACGGGGGGTGGGGCCAGCTCTCAGCACGGCACACACTCCCAGAGGAGCTGGGGGGACCCATGTCTCCCAGATCTGTGTGTGGGCTGGGGCGGGCATGGGCAGTGAGGGCAGTGGCACGGGGTTGTGCCCAGCAAAGCTACCATGCACACAGGGGGCACATCACCAGGGAGCCCAGCCCCCATACGCCACCCCCTGGATGAGCCACCTGTGGCCCCGCCCCACTCCCCTCTGGGGCCTCAGCCCTACCCAACTCCCTCCCGCCCTATTGGGGTTCAGTTCTCCCCCCCACACACTTACCTGCAAGCACTGCTCTCCAGGCTGCCTGGGGCCATGTGCATGTACAGTAACATCAGTAACATGGCCCCCCCTGCCTCACCGCCCTCCTCCCGCTTCCTCTCAGCCCCCTGCAGGCTGAAACTGCCAACCTGCAAAGGGCTCCTCACAGAACTGCAAAATCCCTGGGCTGCTTCAGTTAAATGATTCTAAAAACCACAAACTGTGATTCTAACATGAGAGATTTTTACATGCAATAATATACGAATGGTTTGGGTTTTCTCATACTGATTCAAATAAGTGGCCGATTCTATTAACCAGTGATTCTATAAAGCAGAATCCACTGTACCTAGATTCCCATTGGGTCTTCTGCAATGGGAATTCCCAAGTTTCATGCATTGTCCTGCATGAAACTGTTAATGGCTTCTACCACCTTATCTGTGTCCTGCCCACTGACTAAGTTCAGCAGTGGACTACAGCAACTGCACATGGCCACAGGATGCTATCACATGGCTCGACGATTACACACACACTGATTGATTGACCTCATTTGTGTGACAATAAGCAGTCCTGCTTTGGGGGTTACCTCCCTCAGCCGGCTGCAAATTACCTTAAACTCTGAGTTCGGAGGTCACTGGGACATGTAGATATAAGTAAAGCTCCTTTGAAATGATGCTCATCTCAGTGCTCCATTTGGTTGTGAAGGGACAAGAATGCACCTGCCAATACTGGCGTGAGGCAAACAGAGAAGGGGGGTGACACTCAGGTTTGAAAGAGACATATGCATCCTTGATTTTGAGCACATGAAGGTGCACATGTGAAAATGGTGTATGTGGGCATGTAGTTTGTGGCTAAAATCTTCAGGCCTTGCTTACCAGTGCATTGCTTAGCAATTTGTGGTTGGTGCCATGCCCAGAGTTTGTGCCAGTCTAAATCTCTGAATGACAGAGAGAGAGAGAGAGCAGACAGGAGGGCTTGTCTTTGTTCATTTCTGCTCAGAACTGGACTATTTGTACCTCTGAGAATAATGGCCATACTGCCTTCTCTCTGCACACATTATATGAAGTTCCGTGCGATTGCATCTATAATTTAATTTGGGTTTGTACACAAGGTGTTTGCTGGTTTTGTCCCACTGCTGGGGTTAAAAGATCTTTCTGCAGTGCTGAGCATGACTGCTCCTGAGGCTTCTCTGAAGCCTATGTTCCTCTGAACTGTGCATGCAGACCCATGTATGCGCTGCCTGACGTATCATAGTGGCTTGTCCCCATTACTAGAGAAGTAGGCAGGGTGAGGAGAAATGGTGGGATAGAAGTATCCTGAGGAAGGGTGGGTCACTAGCCTTGCAGCTCTGAACTGCTGTGCTGGGCAGGAGATGTCTGTCCCTCAGTGCAAAAATCTGCCTATGGTTGCTCCAGATGGATCATGAGATACAGTTCAATTAATAAGCCTTGCAGGGTCAGAACCAAACCAAACCTTGCAAGGTGGCCCAGCTGAAAGAGATTTTACTCTTCCATACTCAGAGCAGCTCTGGAGTTGCTAAACACTTGAACAACTCCAGGGCATAAATCTGGGCTAAATACAAGGTCTTTTTATATGATTGACGATGACTTTTAGGGGCAGGTTGAACTTGTAAACAGGGAAAATGACATCCACACAAGAGTGCTGTCAGTAGAACAGTAGTGTCAACCTCACTCTGCTGCTCAATCTTTCCCTGCTTCACCGCTTCTTAATGCCTGAACTATAATTTCCCCCTGAACTTGTTCAGTCTACCCCCATCAGCTCCTCCTCCTTCTAGTCTCCCATTTCTGCAGGTGAAAGTGCCTAAACTGCTTTTCTGTAACTCTATAACTGCCAGTTAGGTATGTAAAGTGAAATAGGATTCTGTCCTTAAGGCTCTGAAGGATAAGTAGGAGGTAGCGATGCACACTGCTCAAATCTATTGTTTCAGGCTGTTTGCACACTCAGCAGAGGAACATAGGCTTAGAAGGATCCAGTCCCCTGCATTTGCAGGCCATCAGTTATTTATTTTCTGCAGCTGTTGCAGGTTGGCCACCCTGCCCTATAACTTACCATAAGTATGCCCTGGCAGGAAGACCAAGGCACTGCCAATGTCCTACCACTTCAATGCCTGAGAAATATTTGATTAATATGTTATCAGAAGATCTTAGGCAAAAAACCCAAACAGTCTTACCAGTCTGATCTAGGGGGAAAACTTATTCCTGATACCAAATATGTTATAAATTGCTTTGATGTGCGATCTTATGTGAAAGAACAGAATCAAGCTTTTCATTAAAGAGATGGCTAAATGTTGTTCATTTCCTATTTACTTCTGGGAGGTATTTGCTAGTGTTAATTATCAGTCTGTCCCATTCAGTTTAGCCTGCATGTGTTATGATGAAGTGAATATGTTTGTGTATGTTTTCATATGCATATTTTCTTTCAATAAAAGTCATCCTGTGTCTGCCTATTGCCCAGCATATCTGCTTATTTCAATAAAATTTGCAGTATGTGCCACAATTCTTTGAAGTTTTTCTTATCTTTTGACTCCAGCCAGTCTAAAGAGATTTCTGCAGTCTAGTATTATTTGTTTCTAGATTCTTTCTACCAAAAATAGTCTCCTTCTGCATATAAACTAAATAGCTTCAGGGAGCTGCTTTGTTGGTAGGTGGTGATGTACACCAAAGAAAATTTTTTTCTTTTATGTCAACCAGACTAAGTCTTTGCTGAAAAATGAAACATCTTACATATTAAGTTAAAATGCATGAAAGAAAAGTATACGGCAATGCTGTAAAGAAGCATGCTTTTTGATTAATCTGCTAAGCTAATAGTAATATAGCTATCAGTCAAGCCAAAAAACATCTACAGGATGATCAAAGAACCTGAATAAAAAAGAATAAGTAAGTTCTTATTATTCATTCCAAAGTCATTTGGAGACTGATTTAACTCTTGTTGCTGTATTTCTACTGACTTTTTAATACAGTTGTTTGGGGCCTGTTTGGTAGAAAGGGGTATTACAAGTTGTTGAATCTGGAGGGTCTCCATCTTCTTCTTAGGGTCAAACTAATCACCAGATTTAGGAACAAGGAAATTTTTTTCTACAAGTCAGATTGGCAAGGACTGCGGTGGTTTTTGCCTTCCTCTGTAGCATTCAGCATGACCCTCTTCCTGGGATCATCTGTAAGAAGCAAGATTTCTTTGGTAATGCCTGTTATTGGTATTACCTGTTACCTGTTATATAGTCGGGAGAAATTTTAGACAAGCCTGAAGACATAATAATGCCTTTCTTCAGTTCCAGGAAAGAAGTAGATACAGACTAAACTAAAGAGCGGGTAGAACAATTACTTTTACTTTAGTTTAGCTCCATTATGTAAATAAAATGGGTAGTAAAACCGTGGAGCAAAGAAAACTGAGAGGGGGTTACAGACCACGTAAAAATAGTTTAAATTAACTTATGTAAATGAATAGATCATTTGAAAAGGAATCATGTAAAGACTGGTTGGCAGAGGGAAAAGATAATTTTGTAATGATCCCTAAAACCATAGTCTATGTTAAGTTCATGGCTTTACTGGATGCTAAAGTAACATACTTTTGCTCTTGGGTATGCCAAAAAGTTGTCTAACACCTTTCCCAACTAGTAAAAGATATTATGGTTTAATAAAAGATATTTCCAAATAAAGCTTGCTTCATATATATTCTCTAAACCAACACAGTGACAGCACTATTACCTTACTAGAATCATATGAGTATATATTAATGTCATAATATTCTCTGTCATTTTCAGTGGCAGGGTTTTGGTGGTGCTTTGGTTTTTGTGCTCGCCTGGTTTTGAATATCTGTTCATGTGCTGCCTTGGCACATGCACCTGGTGTCAGGCACTGCGTGAGTCCATGTGACCTCTGGGTGGGTCCTCGATCACCCCAGGGAAAGCCCCAAAATTATCCTGCCATGACTTTGATTGGATCCTCAGTGGTGGGTTCCCCTGTTGACGACTCCCCTAGATTGGTCACACCTCTTGATGGATATTCATGGGGCTCTGCCTCCCCTACACCTCTTCCATACACCAGCCTCCAGGATGAGCCCCTTGATCTCAGTGTGGCTTGCCCTCCGGTCTTGTCGCTCCCTGTTCTTCACACCACCTGGATTTTGATTGGTTTCTCCTCATCGCTGGACTGCAGGGTGGCTGGGTACCCAGATCTCCTGATGTCTCATCGGCAGCCAGCTGGCTGCTTGCCGTGATCCTGGAGCTGCTCCTGTCCTTGCAGCATTGCTCATCCCCCGGTTAAAAGGAAAAAAAAAGGATATGAAAGAAACAACGAAAAAAAGAATATAGGCACTTTATATGGGAGAAAAAAAGGAGGCTGAGGGGGTTAGGCTACCAGCCCTTCCTCCCTCACAGCTCCAGTGCCTGAAGCTTGGCTTGTCCCTCAATGCTGCTCTGGGTTTTTGCCCTCGCCAAGAACCTCCTCTGCTCCCCCTGGAGCTGAATCCACTGTTGCACACTGGTGCTGCCTGTGCTCTGTGTGGAGAGCTCCTTCCCCATCAGCTGCCTCCTCCGCCCCTCCTTCATCTCCTTCATTGCCGGCTTTTATTCCGTCCGGGTGGTGTTCATCGATGACGTAATCCTCCTGCACTGGCTTCAGCTGGAAATAAGTGAGGCTGACAAACCGTACAGGTGTTTCTTCCTGGCGTGGCTCATCCCATGCTCAGCAGTCTGGAATTGGTAAGTAAGCCCTGGTTTCAGGGCTTTTCTTATAGGGGCGGGTTACCCCTGTCCCCAGTTCCACTGCAGGGAGGGTTTCCTGTCCTCTAGTTCCTGTCTCCCTTGCAAAAAGGTATTTTGGCTTAACTTTCAAAAAGTATTTTGAGGCTGTTGTGTGTATAAGGGCCAAGAAATGATCGTTTTTTCAGTCTTTGGATAAATGGTTGTTGCCTGGAACATAGGAAACTGAACTCTCCAATCCAGGAGCCCCCTCCTAGTTCTATGTTCCTGAATTGGATGATTAACCTATGAAAAGCAGGAGATCAAAGGAAAGTAGTGATTGGAAATTAAGACAAGGGGCAGAAGATGCTACAATGAAGTGGGTGTTAACAAAAGATGTTATAAATAATGCTTCCCAGCATAGTGCTGTTGGAAGAGGAAGTACCAGGATGGTAGTCATTTCTTCTGGAGTCTCACATTGACAATACACATAATTCAATAACAGGACCTTCTTTAGCATCAGTGTTCATGATTGTGGGATGTCAGACTGATGCTCTGATTTTTAAGATTGTATATATATATTTCAGCTACAAAAACTAATGAAGTTGCAATATATTTGCTGTATTCCTCTCTCCTATCTTGCACTATATTGAGACAGCATATTTCAGATTCCCAGACACATATCTTCTATCTGTGTTTCTATCTTTGGCAGTCTATTCCTAGGTATTTTCATCAAAACCACAAGCTCATAAGTGGTGCTACAATATGTCTTATAACAGAAATATGGTCTATCAATGGAATACATTCCTTGTTTAAGCTCACTGTAAAAAAATAAAAGATTATTATTGGAGTTCATGCATTGTACAGTCTTATAAGATACCCAGGCCAGGAAAGTTGAGACTTATCATGAAGTTCTCTATACCACCTTGTATGTAGGTCATTGTGGTAGAGGAAGATTGGGGACTGGGGTGCACCCCAAAGCCTTCCCTACTTACTCCAGAGGGAAGGCAAGCATGTGAGGTGGTGAGTGATGAATTAAATAATAGCACAACCAAATTGTATTTTGACGGAATAAATTGTGTGTGTATGGTAGGACTCGAACAAGTTATTTGGCAAGGGAAAAATGTTTCATTTCCTCCTATGCAGCAATGTATGTGTAATGTCACTGTTATTTGAACTCTAGTTCAAATTCTCTGTCTCTGTTATTTTGAACCCCATGGTCCTAGTCCATGTGGGCACTAATGATGCGGCCAGGAGGAGCCCCGATCACCTGATGGAGGACTACCAAGCTCTGGGGGGCGTGCTGAGGGAGATGGGTGAACAGGTGGTCTTCTCTTCCATCCTTCCAGTGAGTGGATGGGGCAGATGGCACAAATCATGCGTCGTGGAGACCAACTGGCGACTACGGGAATGGTGTTTCGAGGCAGGTTTCAGCTTCCTTGATCATGACCACCACATCACGACGAGAGACATGCTAGGATGGGACGGGCTCCACCTTTCCCCTAAAGGTAAGCGTATGTTCTCTTTTAGGTTGGCGGACCTACTCCGGTGGGCTTTAAACTAGGCTCGTCAGGGGAAGGGGAAGATGAGGGTGGAGGATACATCAGACTACCAGACCAAACGGCGCCCACAACTACAGCCCAGCCCAGACCGACAAGCATAGCAGATAAACAGGTAAGAGATGGGGACCAGGGGAATGCTGGGACTAGGGGGTCAGTATACACATCTACTGGAGGCCTGAAATGCCTCTACACTAATGCCCGTAGCATGGGGAACAAGCAGGAGGAACTCGCCCTCCTGCTGGCTGACACCAGCCCGGACATTGTGGGGATTACGGAAACATGGTGGGACTCCAAGCATG
>NW_005843600.1:65636-66062 GCF_000455745.1 Alligator sinensis
AGGAAGGCCAACTGTACCTTGTCGTGCATCCACAGATGCATTTCAAGCAGGACCAAGGAGGTGATCCTCCCCGTCTATGCGGCACTGGTCAGGCCGCAGCTGGAGTACTGCGTCCAGTTCTGGGAGCCACACTTTAAGAGGGATGTGGACAGCATCGAGAGGGGCCAGAGGAGGGCCACTCGCATGATCAAGGGACAGCAGGGCAGGTCCTATGAGGAAAGGTTACGGGACCTGAACCTGTTCAGCCTCCAGAAGAGAAGGCTGAGGGGGGATCTTATGGCCTGCTATAAACTAGTCAGGGGGGATCAACCAGGAATAATGGTCACAAGCTGGCGGAGGGAAGGTTTAAGTTGGACATCAGGAGGCGCTACTTCACGGTCAGGGCGGCTAGGGGCTGGGACCCGCTTTCCAGTGAGGTGGGGCAGG
>NW_005843600.1:66142-66555 GCF_000455745.1 Alligator sinensis
GTTTGCCCCCCAGTACTCTTTCCTGCCATGGCAGGGGGTCGGACTAGATGATCTGCCCAGGTCCCTTCCGACCCTAGAAACTATGAAACTATGAAACTCCACTTTTCACGTATTATTTCACAAAACAAATAATTCAGGATATAGGTATAAAAGATAACAATTTGCTGAATTTTAATGTTTCCATAGGAGTCCATAGGAGCCACACACCAGGTGGTGAGTGATGCTACCAAAGCAAGTGCTCTCTGTTTATTGGCCAGCAGAAGAGCCCAGTGAGTACTTCTGGCCCCAGAGAAGGACAGCCAGGAAGAGCTTCTGGTGTTGCTGGGGACAGGATGCCAGGACAGCTCTCCAGCCAGTGCCTGCCAGAGGAGAGACAGGAGGCTGAGACATGTGGCAAGAAAGGCAGGTGATCG
>NW_005843600.1:66586-82595 GCF_000455745.1 Alligator sinensis
CTGATAGAGGACGTGTAGCCAGAGAGGGCTCAGGGCTGCATCCAGGAAGTGAAGAAGAGCAGCTGGAGGATCAACTGGGGGGAAGGTACTGTGTGGAGGGTTCCCTCCCCTTCTTAAAGAGACAGTGGGTGGATTCCCGGAGGGACTCAGGTGAACTACTGGGTATGGACATTTTCATTTCCTTGTTATCTTCTGTGAACACATGGTGAGGTTTTGGGGTTTTTTTCTTCTGGGACTTTTGCTCTATAGAGGGAGGGGAGCTGGGACTGTGTGAGTAGCTAGCCCTGCTGGGTATTTGATTTCTGAGGGCCCAGGGCTGGTGAGTACCCAGGGCCATAAGTTTTTTTTTGTAGCAGCCAGGAACAGTAGGCTGAGGGCCTAGAGACAAGGTGGGGAGCTAAGCCTCATACCTTTGCTTTTCCTTCTCTTCATTTTCTGATGTTGGACCATTAAGGGAAGCCAAAGGACTACAATGAAGGCATTCCCTGCATCTAACAACGAAACCGGCAACTAGTTTGTTGCTGTTGTAAGTGGTCAGAGTTTAACCTGGACAGACACTTATGGGTATAAGGGTGGGTTGAAGGGGAGGAAGGAGCCCCACAATGAGTCCCTTGTCTCATCGCATGGAGCTGGCATAACCCTCTTAGCATAACAAGATCCTCCCCAGTTCTAGAAATATCAGGTTGTGGCAGGCGAGAATCACTGAGGTGGACATCAGGCAGGAGGAAGAGTAAGTGTTCAGTGGTTTAACACCAGGTAAAATGTCAAAGAGATGGACCCTGGCCATACCAGCCAAAGTCATTTAACCTGCTGACTTCCACAAGAGAATTCACTCCCTTTGAGCTCCTCAACCAGTAATCCACAGTAAAGTTCAGCAGACTAATGAACAAAACAAAATCTTCTTTCCTCTTGTAACAGAGAACCCTAGCCCTGTTACTAGGAGACAGGGCTGTCCCTTTAAAACCTGAGCCTATAGGAACACCAAGTACCAGTAGGGTAGGGGTTAATAGCCCAACCACCCAGGCCGGTCAGCTGACAGGAAGAAGATAGGGCTCTGGGCACATATAAACCCCAGAGCCAAGGCTGGCAGGGGAGATCTCTGGCAAGCTGCCTGGGGAAGGGAGCTCCTGCATGGCAGAACCACCCAGGAACGCTATGGCTGCTGGCCAGACTATTGCTATGGCTAATGAGGCTCTAGGAGTCTACAAGGTACCCAGAACTGGAAGGTACTCAATACTTGAGGAGCAGTTTGGGGTTTTAAAGAGACAGAGTGTGGTTTGTAGGACTCATATTATGTTATTGCCCAGGGGCTCATATTTATGTTGTTTTATCTGGTGGATCAGGCTGAGGCTATTAGGAAGGAAGTGGCCTCATTGGGGGGCACACAGTTTTTTTTAGAAAAGCTTTTACTACTTTAAAAAGGAAACCTTCAAACTAGGTGTTTGCAGAGAAGAAACAAAACATGCCTCTGATAAGCTCACTTCTTTTTTCCCACCCAGAGTAACTCAAAGTAATTCTGGGCACTGATTTCTGTTTACACAGCTGTACCCTGATGTTTCCCAAAACAAGCTGTTACACTCCTGTAACAATCTCTATCTCTTCTAGGCTCTTCATTGTTCCGGGGGGTGCGGGGAGAACCAAGTTTGCCCCTCACTTCCAATCAAAAATTTTCTGCCACTGCCTGAGCAGATGTCCAGTAACATACCTTGTCTCTTTCTGTGCCATCAGCTGCCTCTACTCTCTGATGCACAAAGGATTTCAGAGTGTCCGTCTTACTTCTTTAACTGTCTCTGATCTCTCTGAAGCTGCACTGCCTGCATAACACTCTGCCTTGCCATAACCTGCACTTGTAACCTACACCTTACAAACTCCACAGCAAACACATACCTGCTCTTGTCCTCTCTCCCCAGAAGACTGTGACTATTCCCAAGGACCCTAGAGTCAAAGGACCCTGTTCAGTCGCACAGCCTTTCTAGCAGAGAAATGACTTTCTCTGCTCTATAGCTTTCTATTGCAAACACAACAGGAGGTTCTTATTTAATCCCAAGCGGACCACAGCATATACCCATGTCCACTACTCTGCCTGACCTGGGCAAACAAAGTCTCCTGGTCAGCAGTAACAAACAACCTCTCCTACACAAAACATACAACTCTACCTTACTATAAATTTTAGCTAACCTCCTAACAGTTAGTTAGATGAAAGAACAGATTTTTAGTAGCTTTCCATAAAAGCCACATTGCTGCAGCCTCCTTTTTTGGTGGAGTGTGGTGGTATGTTATATATCTGCATATAGTTTTTGAATTTATCTTCTAAGTCTGCAATGGTGCAAGCATCTGATACTGGCTGCTCAGTCCATGGGCTATGCCCAAACCGCTGCAGCACTTGCTTTAAAAGACTCACATCCCTCACTCTTTACTGTTTTCCTTTTAAACATCTTAACTCAAGTTCCCAGTAATGTGTCTACTTACTATATTTAGTTAACATTTATTATCTCTCAAAGTCAGTATACTAGTCCATAAAACATGCCAAAAGTTTGGTTTTTCCAATATAACCAAGTCCCAGGACAAAATTCAAACCAAAGCAATGGACCCCTCTACAGGCAGTCTGGACCCCTACATAGGTAGCCTGGACCCCTACATAGGCAGTCCATGACCCACAAAGTGAGCTTCAAATTATCCACAACCCACAAGTGGGCTTCCAAGTCACACAAATTGCTTATCTCCAGGCTTTCCTCTAATTCTCTGATGTGGTCGGTCTAACCTGAGACCACTATACCTGGCACATCTACCACCAGGCTGTGTGCACACCTTCAGATAGACAGACGAACAAACTCACAGACAAGACTTGCTATACAGATAACATAAAACCAACTAATAACCACAACATGGAACATAAAACCGGTCAATAACCGCAACATAGAAGCTTATTCACCCCCACATGCATTCTCCACCAAAAATGTTACTTACAGGACAAAACTAACATGGTTACATCTCACTACTATTACACTCTATGTTAACATCAGCTGCGTTAGTTCAGTTCCTGCTACAATATTAGGCAACATTTTTAGTGCTAGGTGTGATATACATTTACTTTGGTACATAATGAATAATGTATTTATTCCATATATGCTTGTTTAAACTGACAATGCCAGTACTGATCTCTGCTATGCACAGGATGAAATCATCAGCTTGCCATTACTGAACCAATGAACCAAAATTTGTTTCCAAACTTCATAGGGTATCTTCAGTTGCTATTAGTGGGTTAGCTTGACTTTGTCCTGGGATAATTGATATGACTCCAGTCTTTATAAAGCTCATTTTTTTAACCAAAGTGCTTAGCTGCACCCACAAAATGGTCAGTATACACTACAAATATATGTGCAACCTAAGTACATGCTGATAGATAAAACATGTTTACTCAGTAAATCCTGCACCTTGCAACAGGCTTGCAGATGCTGCAAACTGAATAGAAACATAGAAAATTAGGTTTTGAAGGGATCTCAGGGGGTCATTTAGTTTAATCCCCTGCTCAAAGAAGGACCATCCCCAACTAGAACATCCCAGCCAAGGCTTTGTCTAGCCAGGTCTTAAAAACCTCTAAGATTGGAGACGCCATAACCTCCCTGAGTAACCTGTTCCAGTGCTTTAATACCCCCCTAGTGAGAGTTTTTCCTAATATCTAACCTAAACTTCCCTTGCTGCAACTTGAGACCACTGTTTTTTTTCATTTGCCACCACTGACAACAGTCTAGCTCCATCCTCTTGGGAACCACCCTTCAGGTAGTTAAAGGCTGCCATTAAATCACTTCTCAGTTTTCTCTTCTCCAGACTAAATAAGCCTGAGTCCCTCAGCCTCTCCTCCTAAGTCATGTGCCCCAAACCCCTAACCATTTTTGTTGCCCTGCATTGAACCCTCTCCAGTTGTCCACATCCTTTCAGTAGTGGGGGGTCCAAAACTGGACACAGTACTCCAGATGTGGCTTCACCCATGCTGAATAGAGGGGAATAATCACTTCCCTTGATCTGCTGGCAACACTTTTACTAATACAGCCCAGTATGCTGTTAGTCTTCTTTGCAACAAGGGCACGCTGTTGGCTCATATTCAGCTTATTCTGCGCTGTAACCGCTAGGTCTTTCTGCAGAGCTGCTCCTTAGTCAGTCAATTTCCAGCCTGTACCAGGGGATTATTCTGTCCTAAGTGCAGGACTTTGCAGTTGCCCTTATTGAACTTCATGAGATTTCTTTTGGTCCAGTCCTCCAATTTGTTGAGGTCTCTCTGAATCATAACCCTACCCTCTAATGTATTTACTGCTCCCCTTAGCTTAGTGTCATCAGCAGATTTGCTGAAGGTACACTCCATTTCATCTTCCAGATCATTGAAGATATTGAACAAAACCAGCCCCAGGACCGACCCAGGGGCACTCCATTTGATACCAGCTGCCAACTAAACATTGAGCCCCCATGCAGCATGGGGCAGTGGGGGGCAGCGGGGATTGACCCCCACCCAGCAGCACCCGCTGAGTTGGGGCTCTTTTTTAAACAAGTGCCAGGAGCTGGGGCAGGCAGGGCAGCCAGGACCGGGCGGGGGGGCCAGCCAGTACCGGGCTGGGGGGGATGGGGCCTGTGTGATTTGGAGATTCAGCTGATTCAGCAGCAGCCGAATCTCTGAATCAGATTCAGCTGAATTGAGTCAGGACAGTGATTCAAATCAACGAATGGAATCACTGTCCCCCCGAATTGGCCAAACCTGAAGCAAATACTAGCCGCTTCACACAGGCCTAGTGACTGTACATTGTTCTGCATCTAGTAGCCTGTTGGAAGAACATGTGGTAAAAACAAGATTCCAGTATACACACTTTGAGAGAAGAAGCAACTCACATTGTCCTCTTGATTCCATGGCAATCAATGACTTTGACTTTGCTCCATGATGCTTGATTGCAGCCAAAAGAAGTATTAAAGCCTTTTCTGCCCACTTTTACCTCAAGTTATTAGTTATAATTTATCTATCTCCGTTATCCGTCCTAAAGTCTATAGCAGCAGTTCTCAACCTTTTTATACTCAAGGCACACCTCCACAGCTTTTGCAAATTGAGCAGCACTCTATTAAAAAAAACTAATGCATTTATTACAGTGCTTAGCTCCTTGCAGAGGGGCTGGGAATGGGGGTGGGGAAGTATCTCGTCAGGGGCTAGCCTAAATCTACACTTATCTCCTCACACCTGGTGGTACCCTTCGAAAGATCTCATGGCACTCCAAGGGAGCAACAACATTCTGGTTGAGAATCACTCATCTATAGCCTTTATACTGTTTTTTTTTTATTTTTCCCCCCCATGTGTCCTTTGCTTTCAGAGCCCTTGTGTTGGGGCTCTGAAAGCAATAGCCCCAACACAATCTCTTTTTCAGTGTAGCAACTACAGTCTCTTTCAAAGGTGACTTCTAAAGGAAAGCCACTTCAAATTCATCTCTTTTAGGCATTGATTAAAGGGCTTTGTTTTTGTTTTTTTTCCTCTTAATGGGAATATTTAGTCCTCTTGTATTCCAGAAGGTGTGGCTAATTATTAGGAACACTGATTATTGGCAAAAGAACAGGCTGAACATAAAGGTGTTAAAAACAGTTAATTACCAGCAAGCAGAAAGCAAAGCATCACATTAGTTCAGATATCTATTTCCAGTTCCACCATACACAGGACCGCTAAGAGAAGAGGATTATTGATTTAGACAAGTTACTCCAGCATGATTCCCATATTCCAGTAGTTCAGAGGAGTAGCCCCTTTGGACCCTGAAACCATTCTTGTTTGGAGATATGGAAAATAGGAAGAAAAATACTAAGGGAAAAGAGGGGGACACAGGGGAATTCATACAATAACCAGCATAACTTAAGGGAAGCAGCGCAGTAATTGAAAACCTGTCTGACTACTAAAAATAAAAGCTATGGCTTTTAGTCACTATTAAAGGGCGCCACTGCAGGTGAGCCCAGGGTTCAGTCCACCACTGGCCCCACACTTCCCCCTTTCACTTTCCTGCCACACCTTGTTAAATAACTTAGTGAGGTTGCCTCATCTTCCAAGGGGGAGGGTTGTGGATTTAAGGCTAGGTGTCACTGTTCCTGTCTGCCTTTTCCTTATCTATATCACTGGCTGCATCTATATAAGATGCTATGTCACTGTAGCAACATGCTACAGCGATGTAGCGTCAGCAGGTAAAAACTGTGATGCCACAGCTACATCACTGTAGCAACACGCTCTCTTGCTATAGTGATCTCTGCCTGCTATAGATCAAGCAGTGATCTATGGTGACATAGTGGCTACAAATAACCATGTGCCACTGGCATGGCACAATAATGGCTGTTACTGAGCCATCATTTAGTACTTCCTGTAGGTACAGTAACAATGGCACTGTAGGGGTACGTGTAGACATGCCCACTGCTATCAAATGGGTACCAGGGCCTCATGTTCTCTTACCATGAGGGCTCTCCTTTCCCAGTCCTGGTTCAGTCCCTCGAGTCTCCAACCCAAAGTCCTTGTCTCCACTGGCTACAGGATTAACTCCTAGGCCAGGCCCGAAGGCTCCCTGCCTTTGCTGCCCAAGCCTCAAAGTGAGTACTTGCAGTCATTGACCCTAAAAGGGTTGCAAAATCCCAGGCACATTGCTATGCAGTGTCCTCATCTCTCATTATAGCCACATCCAGTCCACTGGTTGTTATCAACAGATATTTAACAGGACTGTCCTTCTACTCAAAGACCCAAACAAATTCCAGAACATAAAAGTTCATCCCCCTGGGCCCAAAAGGTAACAAAGAAAAAAACCCCCATTGAGTTAATGTTTTTCCCTGCATCTTCAGGTCTGTTCCCTGCCTGCTCTAGGACCCTGCTTTCCTGATGCTGGGGTGTCTCCCCTCTCCCTCTTAGGGATAAGCTGTCCTGGTTCCCCAACCAGGTTTAGCTTCCCCTCCCGCTTACTGTCTGGACCCAGCTTTTATGTCTCCAGTCCCTTTCCTTTTGCTGATCAGAGGATCCTGCCCAGCTAGGTTAGTACAGGAAGCCCTCATTAAAGTCTTGTAGGGATGATTCTGAAGCTTGAGACCAGCTGTCTCTCTTTACCCTCCTTTGCTGCTTTATAACCTCTTCTGGCTGAGACAGTCCAAGTCTTAAAGGGACCTAGTCCTTCGACTCTGTCCTAGTAACAGGGGTGAAACCCCTTGTTACACAAAGCAGTCACAGGCAAAAGCATAATTAAGGTGGGTGACTGGGGCAACAGCCCTGGGCACAGCCTTTTGGGAGAGGGGCACAAAAATAGCAGCTGGCACTGACCATAACATGGACCTCTGTTATACCTCTGGCCACAAGGTCATGAAGACCAAGAGCTTGAATAAACTGTGAAAGCTTGTAGTTTTGTATGAAAAAAATTCATCTAAGTTGGTAGATTTCTTATTTCCTCTAAAAATGCATGTCCCATCACATGCTGACATCTAGTCAAATCCATGTGTCTTTCGCTCTTAAGGTTATTTTAAGTGTGCAGCAAGCATGCCCAGAGAGCAAGATAGCTCATTCGGTGAGATCTGTACCTGCTAAAGTTAGCCAGTAAGAGGTACTGAAGAGAAAACAAGCTACAACCAGTGCAAGTAAAGTGGGAAATATTGAATGCTTAAGAGAAAGTGAAAAGCATATGAAGGGGATCTGTCATAAAAGTAGGGGCTTAATATTTTGTACAGCATGTAACATTCCTATGGATTTCAAGTGAAAAGCAAGCTGTGACAGACATCTTGAAAGTGAGTTACATAGACAGAATATCCAAGAATTTGAATCTGCAGTAGAGAAGACAAGTCAAATAGATGAGGTGAGCAATTTTCTAGTATCATAACTAAGGGTGGGCAAGCAGGGCACCTGCCCCAGGTGCAGATTTAGAGTGGGTGCAAGACAAGTGGACCCCTGGAGAACCCACATCCTGGGGTTAATGAAGCTGCTACATAGGCAGCCTTGAGCCCCTGCCAGGATCTTCAGGTGAGGTAAGGCTTTCTTGGAACTCACCCTATTCCTCCTGACCAGGGTGCTGAAAGGATTAGTTACTTTCTGCTGTTGTCTATAAAGGCAAAATAACACATTATTGGAGAACAGTACAGGCTTCCCTCACTTTATGCTGTACATGCATTCCTGGAAAACAGTGCATAACTTGAATTTGCATAAAGGGAACCCACTTTACAATGTAACAAATAGGGATACGTTCCAAGACCTCAACTGTACTGATCCCCACACCTATTTCTACCACTTTTACAAGACAATTTTGGTACTCCCCAACAGCAGATAGTACACATAAGCACAGGGTGGTGGTGAATGTTTAATTGGTGTGAAGACAGGGTGGTGAAGGGTCTTTAGTGTCAGACCCTACATCACTGGTAGGAGGTACAGGACCAGGGAGAGGGGTAGGAGATAAGCTAGCAGGATGCTTAGAAGCCATAATGGGGATGGCAACTACAAAAACACACGTCGCAGACAATGAGTGAGGAGCACAGATCCACACAGGAGACTATATTTTGGTGCATGTCACTCCCACAATGCACCGCACAAAGCAGCTCACTGCAGGCTTCCACCACACTGATCGCAAAAGAGTGAATTTACTTTGTATATAGCGAATTTTTGGTATCAAAAGGGTCATCGCATAAGAGTGAATTTGCACATGCAGAACCTGCATCAAGCAAGGGAAACCTGTAGCTGACTGACTTGGAGACTTTTGTGCTAGTTTTAACTGTATGTCCTAACCATGTCTGCAATGAGAAACTATTTGAAAAGCTTTTTAAAAAGCTTTGGTATGTACATTTTTCTCAAGTGATTTGTAAAAATATGACACCATTGTTTTTCAAAGTCACATTAATTACTTGATTGCCTTGGGTTCAGTTTTGTTGCAGAGGAAACACCAGGTGCTGAAGGCTGCTGCATACTGAATTATAGCAATAATACCAGGCTCTTCTGCAGACACTTTCCAATGGCTATGGGAACGGAACATGGACCTTCTATTCTAATAGACTACATTTGTTTATAAATCATGAAATTCAAAAGTGAGGCAAGCAGTGGTGGAAACAACTGAGGGAGAAAATGGGTGTTATTTTTAACAAAATTGCTGCTTTTGTTAGTGGTGTTGCTGGAAAGGAGAGAAAAATGTGGGAACAAAGTCTCTAAGTGCTGTTTCTGAATGCCGTGAACATGTTGGGGCCCACAGATTTACACAAGGATACAAAAGGGAATTTTGTGGCACACTGGGGGTGCCTGTACATGTCACAGGGTTTAATCCTCATTAAATTAAATAGGTTTATAAAATTTAAAATTGTTTATTTTGGAGTGTCGCATCAGTATTTGCATGTACTAGGTTTTCGAATGAACTAAGCTCAGTCCCTGGCTGGCACTGCAGGAGAGTGGGATGGTCCCATGTTGCCCCCCCATGCCTGGCCCAGTGCCCCCCACCCTATGCCACTGTTGGGAGCATGAAGCTGGCACACAGCACAAGATAAAAAAACAAACCATAAGCAATTCTAAAGTGGAAGCAATTCAAAGGGGTGAACTACAAAAAAGTTGCAGCACCATCTGGTGGACAAAGAGGCTCATTATACATATTTGAGTGCCTTTGTGTTTGCATGCAAGGAATCCATGGATGCAATGCTTTAATTCGCAGTGAGCCAAACTAAACTACGTCCAAGGAGTTTTAATTTAATGCAGCAGAACAACTTTTAAAGCATCCAGAAAACCCACTCGTGAAAACTCTCATGCCATTGCAGTGCAAGAAAGGGCAAAAAATGTGGTGTGTACTAACACCCTGGATATGGGTAGAAAGAAGCTAGTGTTGATTGAAGTTTTCAGTTAAATGGAGAGCTGAGATGGGGGAAAGGCCACTGTCTCTGTTCTAAAGCATCAGGAATTTAGAGTTCCTTACCTTACCATTGCCTCTGTTCCTAAGAACAAAGAAACTGCCTTGTGCAGAGTCTTTAATATACTTATGTCTTGGATCAGATGCTCTTGCTTCTCTCAACCCCCATTGGATGGCACAGCCCAGTCCCCCTCACATAAGCCTGTCTCTATTGGCTAACATGGAGTCCACCCCAAAAAGGAACTCCATATATGCAGCAAAAAAGGCAGAGTGGGGACAAGAGCACAGCCCTTTTCACATTATGCTTCTTGTAACATTTCCTTCATAAGTCATGCAACTATCTTTGAAAATTAGAAGCTGCCAAATATTTTAAAATAACAGCAGGACCTATAATTTAATTAAACAGCAGGCAGAAAGCAGCAGCCTTAAAAATCCAAGACAATTTAAAAAAAAATCATATTTGATAAACAGACTAAAATGTTGTGGAGAAAATTTGCTCTAAATGACAAATGGCATTTTACTGTTCATCCTGACTCATTCTAAACTGCTTAAATCAATTGCCAGCTGGGGCAAAAGTAAGTAGAATTTATAAATCTTTTCTTAAATATATTTCAGAGGAGGCATTTCAAGTGTAGGACCTTCTTAGGTGCTTCCTAAATGTTCCTCTCTCAAATTATAATTTTTCAATATACAGAAAACTTGAAATTCATATAGAATGCAAAAGAAAATTTGATACCTCTCATTGCTTTCTATGAAGAGGGGACCATGGACTAAGCTGAGGAACATTTAGGCTCATTGGATCAGATCTGGAAGCAACTAGGAGAGGAACAACTGGCTCTCTGCTATTGGGGAGGTGGGGATAGATTTCTTTCTCTCTAGTTTTGACCAGAAATATTTTACTAAACCTAAGAAATCTCAGTAGTTAAAACTGGTATCAATGGTCTCACAACAGGCTGCAGTTTTGACATGTTGGCCTTTTGTTAAAACAACCAGATTATCCAAAAAAACAAAATCTGACTAGCTCTACTTAGGAAGGGGTTGTGTTTTAGTGCAGTGTTTCTCAACCTTTGGGTTGCAACCCACTTTTGGGTCATGAGAATATATGAAAGGATTGTGAACAAACTTTAAAAATGGATTCTCCTTTACAGGAGAAAAACATGGAAAACCATGGCTTTTCCCTGGCAGGCTGGCAGAGTTCTAGCCTGCAAGGAGCTGCTTGCCTCACACACCTACCCCCTTTCCCACAATGGGGAGCTGGGGCCTGGGGTGGGGGGCAGTGTGTTGGCAGTGAGGGACACTGGCTCAGGACTGGCCACTGATGTTTACAAACGGATCCTGGTACAAAACATGTTGAGAACCACTGCTATAGTGTATAGAGCAGCCATTGAAAATCTTGTACAGTTAGGATGGGAATTAGAGTCTTGGAGAACATGTAAAGTCTGAAAAGAGGGGACCTGTCAGACACTACAGAATGAGACCTTGCCTATCTCATAGTCCAGGAAACCCTCATCTGCCTGGGCCTCACACAGACAGGGAGGGGAGTTGTGATGGGGAAGCACTGATCACCCTCACTGACTATAAAAGTCAATGGAACTAGATAGTGCTCAGCACATTTTTTCAGGATCCAGACTGCTTTAATCATGCTGTAGTTAGAGCTATTGTGATATCATCACGTTTTTCTAGCAAAAGTTTGAGAATGCCACTGATACTTTTACTTCGGCTTCTTGAAGTATAGCTTCTTTGATACAAATGATTTATATGGTATCTATTTCACTGATACTGTGATTGTCCTGTGATTCTGAATACTGCCTCTAATTCCCAGGTAGAATGCTTAACATAAATACTGCTGAAAAAACAGATTTAAAAACAATTATAGGATTTATAAATGCTCCTCTACAGAGTGTGTTTACTGAAGATATCTACCAAAAAAATACTTCCTCACTATTTGAGCTATATGCCATTAATACTGCAAATATTAAAAATGTCTGTTTTTGAGTTAGAATTATGAAGCAGTAAACCAGTGCCAATTTATTCACATTTATAGTAACCCTTCAGTTCTTGGCTTAGTTCCTCGGTAAAGGTGGCCATATTTTATAATGATTGGCATCTACACAATTGTTATGGAGCATTTTCTTAGAATCAATCGATAGCTTCCCTGTTACTTGCAGTAAACTTCCTTTTAAAAAATGACTTGTTTAGCACATATTGTCCAAATTCATTATTAATGCTGTGTTGTATGCTTTAAATAGCTGTCAAGGGTCACAGTACATACCATTTAGTATTTCTTGTAGTAGAATCACATCTCATTATTCCAAGTGGTTACATAACAGGAAATCATATTAATAACCATGAACATGTAATTTAATCCCTTTCCTACTAAATACTCTTGCCACCAGTTCCTATAGTCTGTTATTATTTCTATTCCCTTTTAGCTTGTACATCAGTCAGCATACTTTCTACTGGGAAAACAAAAATCAGTGTCAAATGGCTCCTGGATGAGTCAACATATAGCGTTTGAATGGAAAGGCAGAAAGATTAATTAACACGGGTATATATAATATGGACAGGTGTAGGTGATTCATTAGAGCTTTTGGGACTCATAAGTTTATAATTTTTATCAAGTTCTCAACTGAAATAATTTAAAAGATAGTTGAAGTCATGCTAAGGAATATCAGTGAAAGCCTTTAACTTATCCTGAAATATACAATACTTAGAGATAAAACTACTAGACTTGTGCTTAAAGCAAGACCACTGATGTGTTATCTGTAAACCACAGTATTTATACTTTCCCAACTTCAAAGTTAGGAGGAGAAAGGTTTATTATACAGATATATTGCATTTACAGGTTTTAAGAAATGGCAAAAAATCTTATAAAATACTAAATTTGGGTGAAATTACACATTATACTCGGACCATATTAAAATGTAAAGGTCCATACATTAAAGCTTATTAACTTGTGTTAAGTGCCCCCTGAGCATCTCAGTGTAACACCACTTCAGGAGAGGGCACTTAGTGCAATGAGCTTTAATAAGCTTTAACATGGGCCCTTACTATGATCTGAGTGAAATGTGTAGCTTCACCCAAAATTAGTATTTTATAAGAATTTTTGCTATTTCTTAAAACCTGGAAGTGCAATACATCTGTAAAATAAATGTTCGTCTTCCTAACTGTGAACTTCTGGGCTTTGCTGCCTAGTTCATGTAAGAATAACTTCAGCTGTTTCACAGATATAAAGGCCATTTATGGATATTACATCTTTCTAGGTTTAATCTGGACTACAGCTATCACTATATACATGTAGACATCTGTAGTCCAAATTACAATTGGCTCCAGTCTGAATTAACTAATCCTCATTGCATGAAGATTAAAGTTAATGCAGACTAGGGCAGTTCAAATTAGACAATTAAACCAGTAGATAAGCATTGCAAATATCAGGGATATATTTGGTAGCTGTGTTGGTCTGAGAAAAAAAAAAGTAAAAATCTAGAATTCTTGGTTTAGAGATGATACCTTTTATTACACCAACTAAGAAATTGCCAAAAAATAAACTTTTTCTGCAAGCTTTTGGGTTCACATGCCCTTCATCAGGCTCAGAGAAAATTAGACATGGTAAACAGCCCCCATAGGTGGGAAATAAATGTCATTTTTGCAGAGGAAGCTGAAGCTGAAGTCTGTCCCCCTGGGTCCATGACAGTGTCTTTGTGAGTTGCTCTTTGTTGTGCAGATCAGGCAAGATTCCTCCCCTGG
Organism: Alligator sinensis; assembly: GCF_000455745.1. Classification (NCBI taxonomy): domain Eukaryota; kingdom Metazoa; phylum Chordata; order Crocodylia; family Alligatoridae; genus Alligator; species Alligator sinensis. Next base: position 80,188 of record NW_005843600.1, read on the forward strand.
TGGTGTCAAATGGCAGAAAGGCAGGGAGGTGAAGGAATCCTGCCTTATCTGCACAACATAAAGTGTGGCAGAGCTCCTTTGGGGGTATTCACCACTTGAGGGCTCTCTCAGGCTCTGAGGGGAGCCTGCTTTGGAGGAGCAGCAGAGGAAACCTCCCCCAGGTACCATTTTTAAGGGGGAAGGTGTGTGACAGGGCACTGTTGGTGCCTGCCACTTTAAGACTGGAGCCAAGCAGTCAGCAGGTGCTTGATTGCGGTGGCCATTTTAGATCTCTGGCTGCCCATATAAACAGGGCAGTTCACTGCTGGCAAGTGAGGCAGTAACATTGTCTGACTGCAAGGCTCCAGAACATCCTGGAGGTAAGGGCAGGAGCTGGAGGGGATGGTTTGGAGGCTCCTGTTCTTGAGCATGACCTAAAACTGCACCCTGCCAGAAGTGGGTGGCCTGGTGGGGCTCTCAGTAGCATAGGAGCCCCCAAGAAATACCAGGCCAGTTATCACCCTGGTGAAAGGCGAGTAGGGGTGCCTTAACCCTAGCTCTCACCTTTGGGTGGGACATGTAACACTGGAGGTAGTTTGGGGCCAGGCATGGCTATGGCTACCTGAGCCCTGTGGGGTGCAGACCCTGAGGAGGGAGAGGGGGGGCCAGGCACAGCTGAGGCCACCTGAGCCCTGTGGGTGTGCAAGACCCTGAGGAAAGGTAGTTGGGGTCAGGCATGGCTACTACCACCTGAACCCACCAGGGAGGGAAGCCCCATGGCCCCAAGTGAGGGGGCAGAGATAAGTAGCCCCAGTGAAGCAGGGGAAAACCAGAGGGCTGAGAGCCCAGTATGTTCATATAGAGAGAGCACAATGACATGCTGCTCCGAGGAGGAGTGAGAGTCCTCGTGAGACCCTGGAACACCAGTCGTGGTGTGAGTTACCCCAGCTCCCACAACCAGGTGGGTTAACCCCTAATAGGGCCAGAAGGTGGACCCAGGAGCGAGAGTGGGACTAGAGGCTCAGAGGTCTGATGTAGAGTACCCTCAACTGGTCAGTGCTGGGGCCAGGACCGGAACGGTCAAAGGGGCCAGGGACCCACCACAAGGGATGCCCAGAACTGGAGGCCTGGGGTTCCAACTGGCCTTGGAGGTGAGGCCATGGCCTGTGTGGCCAAGGGTCCCAGGGAGACCACGCCTGAGAGGAGAAATAGTTTCAGGGAGCTAGACAGCCCTGAATGAGGGTGGGGTAGGCCACCTGAGGGGAGGAATCCAGTTGGGGTCTGAACTGGAGGATTCTGGGGCCCAGTGTGGGGCTGGTGAGGTTAACAGCTGGAGGCCATCTGCGAGGCTTGAGCTGTGGTGTAGGGGAGGATCAGAGCCGCAGATAGCACCCTCTGGCATCAGGGCAAGAATGGGCAGCCTCCCACCTTAATTAACATCATAATTAATTAAGAACAAGGCATGGCAGATGAATCAGGTGGGTGGCGTGCCCAAAGGCAAGTGGAGAAACTAGCGCTGTGGCCAGTTGGGGAGCCCCACTTTGCCACATAAAGCAACTTACAAAGACACTCTCATGAACCCAGAGGAACAAACTACCATGTTCACTTTCCTCTGTGCAAAAATGAAGTTTATTTTCTACCTATGGGACTTTTACCATCTTTCATTTTCCCTGAGTCTGATGAAGGGCATGTGAGCTGGAAAGCTTGCAGAAAAAGATTTTCTTTTTCTTTTTTTGCAAGTATCAGTCACTGCAGGGAAACTCAGTTGTGTTTTTGCAACACAACAGAGGCTACCAGACAGAAAGTAACACCTTTACAAAGTCAAATGTGCCAACAACACCTCACCCTGACTAAGTATCGATTGCAGGTCAATTGCACCCATTATGGCTTCTGGAAGAGCATTTAAGATAACAGGTTGTTTGGTAGGATTACAACAATGTAGCAGTGGTTAAACAGGCTTATTATCACCTCCTTATTACTTCCAAGTACAAGCCCACACACAGAGGCTGCAAATTGGGTCTATTGAAGGACTGTCAAGTGTATAGACTGTGTATAGCCAGGGACCCCTGCTGTGATGGTCAATGATCATCTATTAACATTTCATTCGGATTGTAATTTTATTCTAACTGTGTGAGGCAAATCAGTTAACAATTTAGAAATAGGTTAAAGCATGGTACAGTAACCATCCATACTGCACCATACATGCAGCACAGAGTTATTTTTAGTAGCTACTCTGCCATAGTGGTGCACAATAATGGGACAGCGAGCTGCAACAGCCAAGTAGCTTCTGGTCACATGTAGGCACCTTTGGATTCTACGTTGCCATAGCGTGATGTGCCCAGGCAGACACAACAGTGTGTACCCACAGGACAGATTAAAACATTCTGCTGTAGAACCTGACATACTATTTGTTTATTAACAAAAATTAG
>NW_005843600.1:82605-82894 GCF_000455745.1 Alligator sinensis
ATGCCGAAGCAAGGGCTCTGAATTTGCTATTTACATTGAACAATGTTTTTTGTTTGTTTTTATTTTTGTTTTTCAAATTTAATCTCAAATACATGCAAATGACTTCTGTCCCAGTTCTGTTTCCCTGGCTGGAGTGGGTTGTCCCATATGTTTTATCAGTTTAATAGATTGCAATTTTTTCAATAAGTTTTTGCAGTAGTATTTTAACAAATGTTTAGCAAATGCTTTTATTTTAACCCTAATAAGTTAGTCTTACCACGTTCCTGGGTAAGCTTTTTGAGAGAATTAT
>NW_005843601.1:0-572 GCF_000455745.1 Alligator sinensis
TTGGGGATCCACAGGGTTGATGGCATCAGCCCGACTGGATGCAGAAGGAACCCCCTCAGCCAAACCCAGAGCTGTGGAGCCGTGTCCAGGGCAGACCCATGCCATGTCCAGGGCAGCTGCACCCTGGGCTGGGATTAGCAGGTGTCTTCTTCCCCCAGCCAGATCTATGGATGTGGAGCGCACCAGGGAGGATCAAGTTGGACCCGTCCAGGCCGAGAGCGAGCAGAGGGCTGTTCTCTGGGGCTTCTGGTTGAGCCGGAGGCCCCCCCTCCCCGTACAGGTCAGTGGCTCCCCGTACAGGGCAGTTTCCCCCCAGGCAGCCGGGTGCAGGGCACTCTCCTCCCTGCCCCATCCCTGCTCTGCCTTATTCCCGGGCTGCAGCCTCTGCCCGTCCCCAGCCCTGGGCAGTGAGTCCCCATCCCTGCCCGTGGGCATCCCCAGGCGCTCTGGCACCTGGGGTGGTGAGGCCCTGCACAGCTCGGCAGTGGGATCAGGATCTGCCCAGGGCCCCGGGGCTCACTGGCTCCCCCTGTCCTGTGCCCAGGGCTCAATCATCTCTGGGGCGAGGACGA
>NW_005843601.1:693-894 GCF_000455745.1 Alligator sinensis
GGCGTGGTAGTTGGGGCAGCAGGTCCTCTCGAAGGGGCCACGCTTCTGGGCCAGCTGGTCAGAAAGGGGCCATGGCTCTGGGCCCGCTCCAAGCCGGGGCTGTGATGTGATGTCTGCTGGGTTGCAGCTCCCGAGGGTCCGTGCTCGCCAGCCCTCCATGGCGGACACCGTTCCCTGGAGAGGCACCAGCGGGAGCCCCTG
>NW_005843601.1:2259-11767 GCF_000455745.1 Alligator sinensis
ATGCCAAAAGTCTGGTGCTCTGTCTACGCCACCCCTGTCCAGCCACAGACACCATCTGGCCCTTGGAAAACCTTTCAGTGCAAGCCTCCATCCTTGCACCATCTCCTTCCCCAGCTCAATATCGGGGCAAGGCTGTTTCAGGGTCTTCTCCTGTCACCCTAGCGCTGCACTGACATAGAAAGGAATTGGCACATTGTGCAAAGGTCATTTCAGCGTCGCAAAACCCCGAGCCAGGGCAGCAATGCCAGCCAAGGCTCAGGGCAGCATTTCCACCTCACTGGGGCAGCTCCAGTCCCTCTAGAGGCCCAGAAGAGGAGCGCTTGGGCAGGGACAAAGGCAGAGACCTCTCTAGCAGCCAGTCGGAGCGGGGAGATTTCCTGGACCCAAGGAACTGTTTAGGGATCACTGTGAGCAGACAAGTGGCCCCTGGGGGCTGAGAGTGCCCTGAGCCCCCAGTGTGCAGGGTCCGAGCACTGTGTGGTGGGAGGCAAGACGCCTCTCAAATGTTCATGCAACGAGGGGGCATGGCCAGTCTGTACTCCTAGAGACCAGGCCCTCCCCTCCCCTCCCGGTCCCAGACCCCAGGGCTTGTAGCCCATTTCCACTTTGGACCCAGCCCCGCATTGCAGGGGAGAAGGCCGGGGCAGCACAGAGGGAGGGAGCCTCAGCCTCTCCCCAAAGACTGGAGCTTGACGGAGCAGCTGTCGTGCTGCAGCCTCTGGTGCCCCATGCCCCAGGGTCTGCAGTGCAGGTTCCAGCACTTGACCAGCCCTGCCCAGCCCCAGGACTTCTGCCAGAGGGCACTGATCTACGCACGCTGCCCTGGGTGCCCCAGACCCAGACAGCCCTCCAGATGCTCTACCTGCCCCTGCTGCCGGAGGGACCAGGCGAATGATTAAGGATGAAAGCAGTACAGGGGAGGGGTTCCCTGCCAAGGCCACAAATAGAAGCAGCATTGAAAGGTCTACTTGTCTTCTTCCCCAACCCAGATTGCTGGACACTGGGGACACCCAGGAGGATCGTGCTGGATCACTGCACCATCTGGGCTGAGAGGGAGCAGAGGGCCATGCTTTGGGGCCTCTGGTTGTGCCAGAGGCTCCCCCTCCCCATACAGGTTGTTGACTCGTGTCTCGGGATGGAAATAGCAGGTTCCTGCAGACAGCCTGGTGCCAGGTGCTCCCCTCTTTGCCCCAGCCCAGCTCTACCCCTGCTCTGTTCCCAGGGTGCAGCTTCCACCCCGACCCCAGCCCTGGGCCTGTCCCCTGGGCCAAGAGGCATCGTCCCTGCCCTTGGGGATCCACAGGGTTGATGGCATCAGCCCGACTGGATGCAGAAGGAACCCCCTCAGCCCACCCCAGAGCTGTGGAGCAGTCCCCCAGCCAGATCTATGGATGTGGAGCGCACCAGGGAGGATCAAGTTGGACCCGTCCGGGCCGAGAGCGAGCAGAGGGCTGTTCTCTGGGGCTTCTGGTTGAGCCGGAGGCCCCCCCTCCCCGTACAGGTCAGTGGCTCCCCGTACAGGGCAGTTTCCCCCCAGGCAGCCGGGTGCAGGGCACTCTCCTCCCTGCCCCATCCCTGCTCTGCCTTATTCCCGGGCTGCAGCCTCTGCCCGTCCCCAGCCCTGGGCAGTGAGTCCCCATCCCTGCCCGTGGGCATCCCCAGGCGCTCTGGCACCTGGGGTGGTGAGGCCCTGCACAGCTCGGCAGTGGGATCAGGATCTGCCCAGGGCCCCAGGGCTCACTGGCTCCCCCTGTCCTGTGCCCAGGGCTCAATCATCTCTGGGGCGAGGACGAGGTTACCCCATGCGGGGCTGTGCCGGATGCACTGGTGAGCATCAACCCACGTGGGGATCCCAGCGGGGCCGGGTGGGCGCCTCTGGGGGACGTGGTGGGATCGGGGGATATTGTCCCACAGGGCTGCCATGCCCCAGCGGTGTAGGTGGGGCAGCAGGTCCTCTCGAAGGGGCCACGCTTCTGGGCCAGCTGATCAGAAAGGGGCCATGGCTCTGGGCCCGCTCCAAGCCGGGGCTGTGATGTGATGTCTGCTGGGTTGCAGCTCCCGAGGGTCCGTGCTCGCCAGCCCTCCATGGCGGACACCGTTCCCTGGAGAGGCACCAGCGGGAGCCCTTGGAGGAGGCCACTCTCCAAGCCTGATGTGAGTGCCTGAGCCGGCCCTCCCTGGACTCTGGTCATGGGCATCAGAGACAATTCCCCTGGCTTGGCACCACAGGAGTCCCTCTCCCCGTGCGGGAGCGCTGGAGCTGAGGGCTCCTCCCTGCTTGTTTGGGGCTGAGACAGGGAAGCGGGGCTGGAGCCCCGTGTCCTGGGTGCCAGCCCCGTGCTGTGTCCAGGGCACCTGCACCCTGGGCTGGGACAGCAGATGTCTTCTTCCCCCCACTACCACCATCAGATTGATGGACGCCGTGGGCACCAGGGAGGATCATGCTGGATCACTGCACTGTCCAGGCTGAGAGGGAGCAGAGGGCCATGCTTTGGGGCCTCTGGTTGTGCCAGAGGCTCCCCCTCCCCGTACAGGTTGGTGGCTTGTGTCTCGGGATGGAAATAGCAGGTTCCTGCAAACAACCTGGTGCCAGGCGCTCCCCTCTTGCCCCAGTCCTCTTTTCCTCTACCCCTGCTCTGTTCCCAGGGTGCAGCTTCTGCCCCGACCCCAGCCCTGGGCCTGTCCCCTGGGCCAAGAGGCATCGTCCCTGCCCTTGGGGATCCACAGGGTTGATGGCATCAGCCTGACTGGACGCAGAAGGAACCCCCTCAGCCCACCCCAGAGCTGTGGAGCAGCCCAGAGCCAGCCCTGTGCTGGGCTTGTGGCTCTGGACCAAGAGTCATAGAGATCAGGGACCATCTACCAATGGCCAGCTGGGGCCCCTTGTACTTTTGGGAGCCTCTAGCTGTTTTCACCATCTTCCCTCCTCTGCCCAGCTGGCCTAGTGCTCCCTGCGCCAGGGTGAGGGGCCATGGCTGGGTGCTGCAGCCACACAGGTGGCTGCAGGCAGGCCCCGCCCACGGCCCAGGGCTGGATTGAGGGCATCTCTCCAGCCACGTGCCAGGCCTGGCCCTGCTTAGCAGAGATGGGCCAGGCTCCCAGCTGACCAGGAGGGTGTTCCCCGGGGTGGTGAGACCCTGCACAGCTTGGCGGTGGTGGTCAGCCCCTGCCCGGGGCCGTGGGGCTCACAGGCTCCTGCTGTCCTGTGCCCCGGTCTCGGTCATCTCTGGGGCGAGGACGAAGTCAACCCAAGCGGGGCTGTGCCGGATGCACAGGTGAACATCAGCCCATGTAGGGATCCCAGCTGGCTGGGCATGGTCCTGAGCAACGTTGCAGGATTGAGGGTCCCACAGCCTTCCAGCCCCTGGGGTTGTTGGCGGGGGCAGCGGGGCTGTCCTGGGCCAGGAAGGGGCCGTGGCTCTGGGCCTGCTCTGGTTCTGGGCTCTGAGCTGGCGTCTGCTGGGTTGCAGCTCCCGAGGTCCGTGCTCGCCAGCCCTCCGTGGTGGACGCTGTCCCCCGGAGAGGCGCCAGCGGGAGCCCGGAAGGAGGCCTCTCTGCAAGCCTGAGGTGAGTGCGTGGCCCTCCCTGCCCCAGCTCTGGCCATGGGTGTCAGAGACAACTCCCCTTGTTTGGCCCCGCAGACATCCCTCTTCCAGAGAGCGCTGGGTCCAGCGGCCCCTCCATGCTTGCTCATTCAGGGCTGAGATGGGGACACGGGACTGTAGCCGTGTCCAGGGCAGCCCTATGCCGTGTCCAGGGCAGCTGCACCCTGGGCTGGGATAGCAGGTGTCTTCTTCCCCCAGCCAGATCTATGGATGTGGAGCGCACCAGGGAGGATCATGCTGGATCACTGCACTGTCCAGGCTGAGAGGGTGCAGAGGGCCGTGCTGTGGGGCCTCTGGTTGTGCTGGAGGCTCCCCCTCCCCATGGACGCCGTGGGCACCAGGGAGGATCATGCTGGATCACTGCACTGTCCAGGCTGAGAGGGTGCAGAGGGCCGTGCTGTGGGGCCTCTGGTTGTGCTGGAGGCTCCCCCTCCCCATGGACGCCGTGGGCACCAGGGAGGATCATGCTGGATCACTGCACTGTCCAGGCTGAGAGGGTGCAGAGGGCCGTGCTGTGGGGCCTCTGGTTGTGCTGGAGGCTCCCCCTCCCCATGGACGCCGTGGGCACCAGGGAGGATCATGCTGGATCACTGCACTGTCCAGGCTGAGAGGGTGCAGAGGGCCGTGCTGTGGGGCCTCTGGTTGTGCTGGAGGCTCCCCCTCCCCATGGACGCCGTGGGCACCAGGGAGGATCATGCTGGATCACTGCACTGTCCAGGCTGAGAGGGTGCAGAGGGCCGTGCTGTGGGGCCTCTGGTTGTGCTGGAGGCTCCCCCTCCCCATGGACGCCGTGGGCACCAGGGAGGATCATGCTGGATCACTGCACTGTCCAGGCTGAGAGGGTGCAGAGGGCCGTGCTGTGGGGCCTCTGGTTGTGCTGGAGGCTCCCCCTCCCCATGGACGCCGTGGGCACCAGGGAGGATCATGCTGGATCACTGCACTGTCCAGGCTGAGAGGGTGCAGAGGGCCGTGCTGTGGGGCCTCTGGTTGTGCTGGAGGCTCCCCCTCCCCATGGACGCCGTGGGCACCAGGGAGGATCATGCTGGATCACTGCACTGTCCAGGCTGAGAGGGTGCAGAGGGCCGTGCTGTGGGGCCTCTGGTTGTGCTGGAGGCTCCCCCTCCCCATGGACGCCGTGGGCACCAGGGAGGATCATGCTGGATCACTGCACTGTCCAGGCTGAGAGGGTGCAGAGGGCCGTGCTGTGGGGCCTCTGGTTGTGCTGGAGGCTCCCCCTCCCCGTACAGGTTGGTGCTTTTTTTTCCAGGATGGAAATAGCAGGTTCCTCCCTGGCAGGCTTGTGCAGGGTCTCTCCTCTCCTCCCCGCCCCAGCCCTGCTCTGCTCCCTGCTCCGTTCCCAGTGTGCAGCCTCTGCCCCTGACCCCAGCCCTGGGCCTGTACCCCAGGCCAAAAGGCACCATCTCTGGCCTTAGGATCCTCAGAGGTAACGGCAAGCAGGAGACTCAGAAGAGGTACAACCCCCCAGCCCACCCCAGAGCTGTGCAGCAACCCAAATCAGCCCTGTGCTGGGCTTGAGATTCGCAATGCCCCGCATTGCTGCAGCCTCTGAGTGTGCTTGCAGTGGCAGGTGGGCTGTCCAGGGTTAGGAAGTGACCATGGGATGAGGGAGGGGTCTTGGAGCTGGAGCTGGAGCTGCCACACAGGATGGTTTAGCTGTCCCTAGCTTGGTGCTGTGCACCCTCACTGGGTCCATCACGTGTGTGGAGCTGGGGTCTGTCTGTTGTCGTGGCAACTCTCTTGCCGCTGCAGCTGAAGTGCTCAGGTCCGTGTCAGGTGGGGCTGGTCTGGGGTCTCACGGCCTGGTACTCACTATTCCCCCAAAGGGCCCTTTGGGCACAGAGGTGGCCGTTTCGTGCTACTCCCAGACTTGGGCCATGGGGGATGAATGGAGCCTCCAAGCCTGTTTCAAGCTGGACAGGGGTGGCTCTGGGTACAGTTTTGAGCAGGTGACAGGTAACGGCAGCTCCTGGGCAATTCAGGGGTGGTTGTGCCAGGGCTCAGGGTCCTTCCATGTACAGGAGAGCGCTCTGGCTGCTCCCTCCCATAGGTTCCCCACTTCCATGTTCCCAGGAATCCCGACGCTTGGCTTCGCTCCCAGAAGGGGAATCGTGGCCACTTGTGGCCCCCAACAGCCTCTTGTGGGCAGGGCTCCTTTGCTCTGGGAACCAGGCGGTGCATGTCCATTCCTGCCCTGCTTGCAGTGGCCTCATGGACAGCTGGGCGAGGGCCTGGAAAGAGGATGTGAGCTCTGCCAGGAAGGGGAGCGCGTGGGGAAGAGTGTGTGTGAAAGGGGAGACCAGGCTCCAAGGGTGGAGGACACGGGGAAGTGATCTCTTGTGATTCCCCCGAGCCAGCAAGCAGGAAATAACCTGGGACCCCTCACATTGTTCTAGGTCAAGTGGACAAAATGGCAAATCCAGGCTGTGGCTGGACTCCATTTCCTAGCAGCCCCTGTCTGTGTGGCTCCTGGCAGGTCTTCATGGAGACCCCAGGTGCTCAGGGCCATGACAGTGCAGGGCCGCAGAACTGGGCCTTGGCCCTAGTCCTGCTCTGTCACGGACCCGCGATCCTGGGGTCTCTGTGTAGACCATCCTGCAGCGAAGTGGGCAGGGCACACAGCTGGTCGAGGACCTGCTCCGGGTCTGTGGCCAGAATCTTGTGGCAGTGACAGCACGGGGCCGGGGTCAGGGCAGAGCTGCAGTCCTCTGTCTGCATGCCCCTGCCCGTGGACCCCGCACTCATCCCGAGCACTGGATCACGGCTCAGCCCCAACCCCGGCTTCATGCTGTCACTGCCCCAAGATCCTGGCCCTGCCTACCTGTCTCACTCCTGGCCACAGCCCCATCCCCATCCCAGCCTCTTGTCTATGTGTCCTGCCTGCGCAGGTCCCACCCCCTGCAGCGGGTGTGGGACAGATGGGCCAGGGTACCTGGACAGCAGGGCTGGGTCCAGCAACAACAGCCACAAAGAGCCACTACTACAGGAGCTGCTGAGGCATGGAGACTGTCACAGGACAGATCCAGCCCAGGGACCAGATTTTGCCCACCCCTGTTTTAAGGCGAGGAGGTGTGGGAAGACAAGGGGTCTGCAGCACTGCCAGAAGCTGTGAGCAAGGGGCTGCCCACCCAAGCAGGGCTCCTGGAGTCAGCCAGGCACCACACTGCCATCATCGCAGCCCGTGCAAATGTTCTGAGCAGTGACGGGGGCTGTCGGACATCAGCGCTTCTCGGGGATCCCTTTCCCAGCGCCTCTGAAGAGCAGCAAGGAGGGGTGTGGCTTCTCGTGGGTGCAGATGTGAGCTTGTTCTGCCCGCGCAAGAAGCTGAACATGCCCATAGGGACTTGCTGCATGTTTGCACCCTGAGTTCATGGTGGGGAAGGAACAGATACCCACCATGACTAGGAACGAAGATGCCGGTAGCTCAGCAACACCTCGGATAAGCACAGCAGCACCCAATGCTTTCCAGCTGACCCAGCCCCGGGGAAATAAAAGCTGATGCAAGCAGTTGAGTGGCTCACCCTTCATTTGGGTACTGTAAATCAGGGTGTCAGACTCCCACCTCCCACTTAGGCCTTGTTGACTATGCTAAGCACCCCCTGCTCCCTCGCACTGCAGTCCTGCCCAGGCAGAGTCCCCAGGCAGCCGGGGGCTGGCCAAGGCCATCTGGGGTCATCTGTGCTGCAGCAAGGGTGAGTTCTGATTAAGTTGGATCTTTCTATTTGGGCCGAATCAGGGCCCACGTAGAAGCCGATGAGCTGAAATGGTGCCCCAGTGCTCCACCACAGTGCCGCAGGGCACTGCCAGCATTTGGGCATCTCCCAGAACGCCCTGCTCCCAGGAGCCAAGCTGGATCACGGGGGAAATTCCCAGAGGGCATCAAGACAGAAGCGGTTCATGGTAGAGCCAGGGCGGAGGTGCCAAGTCCACAGGCATCTGTGTCCAGCTGCTGTGGGCACACCTGGGTGTGCTAAAACAGAGCCAGTGCAACTGGTGTTGGGTCTGCATGGCCCAGTTCTCCGGTGCTGGGCTCTCAGCCCGAGTCACAACTCCCTGTCTGCCCCATAGAGCTGAATGGGATGGGTCCTGGCTGGTCTCAGCTTCATGGCAGGGCCTCTGCACTGAGCCTCTTGTGCACTGGGTGTCAAGAGAAGGGAGTCAGGCAGAGGCCCTGTACCCACCCCATCACAGAAGGGGCCTTGCCTTGGCCATCCTCTGGCTCTGGCTCTGTGTGGACCACAGCAGCCCGAGGAGGTAGCCCATGGGCAGAGAGCTGCTGCTGCGCTGGATCTGGAGTGCTGCTGTGGGAGAGAAGGTCGTGAGTTCAAGGGAATGGCATGGAAACCTGCAGAGCAGGGTGTGGGGAGACAGACAAACGGAGAAGGCACATATATGGATTCACAGTCATGCACGGGACCCTTCCACCGCCCGACCTGGGGCCTGAGGGGAATCAAGCCCTTGTTGGTGCCTGTTTCCAAGCAATGCAGCCAGGTAGAGGTGATGTTCAGACTCCCATGATCATCTCCAAGCTGCTCAGTAGGCCTGTGTGAGTAGGCAGCTATTCGATCTGGCCGCTTTGGATGCCAGGGATACAATCTGGAGCTCCAGACTGGATTCCCGCTTCAATCCGGCCAAAGCGGCTCCGAAGTGTCAGAGCTGCCTCGGAGATTCGGCCATAGGGTATAATGAGGAATCAATGAAATATCTATACCTTTGTAGTTTTTGTCTGATTTGGATGAAACTTGCAGGGGTGGTAGGCTCTGCTGAGAGCTGAAGCCTGCCAAGTTTCAAGATCGATGCAGGGGTTTGGGGGGAAGTGCACCTCAAGCTGTTGAAAGGCAAAACTCGTGACACAGATGACCCTGTGTGTATTAAGGTGCAGCAGGATGAAAACTGCAGGGATGGTGGCCCCTGCTGCAGCCACGACGCCTGCCAGCGGTCGGGGAGATTGGTGCAGGGGTTCAAAACTCATGCCATGGGTGTTTGTGGGACTGACTGTGTGTGTCTTGGAGCAGTTGATTGTCTGTATTGATTATTTCCTGTCCTTAGTCCATGGTTTAGTAGGTGTTAATCCTTTCTAATTAACTCATGAATCAGGCCCTCCCAGCCCTGCCCCACTGCCACGGCCCCACCATAGGATCACACTCACAACAGCCTTTGGCCCTCAGCTGGCACCTCCCAGACCCGGGCTCCAGAGCCCTTCACACACTCGGGGGACTGGAGCCTTTCCACGGCCTTGTGGTGGTCGGGGAATGCAACCCTGGCTCTGTTCAACCCTGTTCCCCTGCAGAACAGAAGGCTTTTTTCCTGCATCTGCATCCTGTCCCCTTCACCACAGACCCTGTAGCATGAGGGTGTTGCAGAGCACCAGGGATGGAGCATTGCTCCATGGCGCAGAGGAAACTGAGGCCCCCAAGCAGGCAGCGCTTGACAAGCTCCAGTCGCAGGATCAGGCCCACGGGCTGGCCAGGCTGAGACTCCATCGGCCCCTGGACTGAGCCAGCCCCAGCCTTACCCAGTTGCTGACAGGGATCTGGGCGGCACTGAGCCACTCCCTGCTTCTCCCATGCATCCCTCTGGGATTTCCAAGCCTGGTGCCTGCTGAGCCCCTGGGGCTGTGGCCCTGCAGTGCTTACCTCTGGGCTGGGCCAGCTCCAGCAGGAAGGCGAAGATGGGATGAGGCCTCATCCATCCGGGCAGGGCAGGCAGGGGCTGCTGAGCAGGGGGAGTCAGACATGGGTAGGGCACGGGGGCAGACTAGGCTGGGCTGGGAGGGTGACCGGGACCCTGCTGTGTGGCCAGGGCTGTGCACAAACAAACATTTTCTGCTCTGCTCCAGTGGCTCCACCATCTACACCAGCCAAAGTAGCAAGGGGAGGGGAGGG
>NW_005843601.1:11780-25537 GCF_000455745.1 Alligator sinensis
GCTGCTTTGAGGCCTGGGTGCAATGTGTTTAAAACAAAGAGGCTTTAAGGCCAAAAGGAATCTCATGAGGTTCAACAAGGACAGGTGCAAAGTCCTGCACTTAGGACAGAACAATCCCATGCACCGGTGCAGGCTGGGGGCTGACGGGCTGGGCAGTGGCTCTGCAGGAAAGGACCTTGGGGTCAGAGTGGACAAGAAGCTGCGTATGACCCAGCAGGGTGCCCTTGTTGCCAAGAAGGCTAACAGCATCCTGGGCTTCATTGGTAGGTGTGTTGCCAGCAGGTCAAAGGAAGTGATTATTTCCCTCTATTCAGCACTGGTGAGGCCACATCTGGAGTCTGGTGTCCAATTCTGCCCCCCCCCCTTTACAGAAAGGATATGGACAAATTGGAGGGAGTTCAGTGGAGGGCAATGAAAATGGTTTGGGGCCTGGGGCACATGACTTACGAGGACAAGCCGAGGGAACTGAGTTTATTTAGCCTAGAGAAGAGAAGACGAGAGGGGATTTAACAGCAGCCTTCAACTACCTGCAGGGGGGTTCAAAAGAGCCAAACCACTCTCAGTAGTGGCCGGTGACAGAATAAGGAGCGATGGTCTCCAGTTGCAGGAAGAGAAGTTCAGGTTAGACGTTAGGGAGAATTTTCTCACCAAGAGGGTAGTAAAACACTGGAACAGGCTACCCAGAGAGGTGGTGGAGTCTCCATCCTTGGAGGTTTTTAAGACCTGGCTAGACAAAGCCTTGGCTGGGATGAACTAGTTGGGGCTGGTTCTGCTTTGAGCAGATGTTGAACTAGATGTGACCTCCTGAGATCCCTTCCAACCCTCATTGTCTATGATGCTAGGGACTGTTGATCCAGGTGCTGACTCCAGGGACCTCTGCCCCTCCTCCTTGCTGCCAGAGTCCCCCTGCTCTTCATTTTCTCCTCTTCAGATTGCTATGTGCTTTCAGACCCTACCCTACATCAATAGGGAGTTCAAGGATTTTTTACAGCTCTGTTAACTATAGCAATTTCCAGGCTTTTCCCTAAACCCACTACAGAGTCCTGTGCTCTGAAGCCTGTTCCCTGCCATCCAGAGGCTGACTCCTCTCAGGAGTCTCCCCGCTCCTCTGCTTTTTGTGATTTGCCCTAAATCTGAGGGCCACCCGGCTATGGGTCTATGATTCTGTAGAACAAGGATGAGAACCAGATGCTGGGTTCGGTTCAGGTTTGGGTTCAAATGTGTTCACTCTGTTCAGGCTCAGGTCAAGTTCAAGCCACCCAAAAAAAAAAAAAGAAAGAAAGAAAGAAAGAAAAAGAGTGGTTCTCTACCAGTTCAAACCAGTTCAAATTTCTTTCATGCACAGAAGTAATTTACTGATCTCAGAATAAGAAAGAGGCTTGAACCCAAACATTCTTTAATGTGTAATATTTATTGAAAGCTCATACAAGTGATGTCCATTTTTAACCTGACTACACTTGGCTTCAACTTTGCATGACTTTGCCTGGGATTTTGTGTTGTCAGAACAATGACTTCTTTATGTACAATCTTTTTGAGCGACTACAATAACCTCTTCTAATATCTGCCCTGTGCTGCTGGCCCTCTGTGCTGATAGAATAAATTCTCGCCTGGAGGCTGCAGTTGAGCCCCCAGCTCCACACGTCGAGTATGTGCATTCATCGATGCAGTCGCATGACCAGTAGAAGTTGTCATTGCTGCTGCTCTCATCAGGTCCTGCTGATGTGTTGACAGTGCTGAAGTCTCAGGGACTGTGATGCTGGCAAAGAAGTCAGTCAGGACATCCGGACACCAATCTTGTCTTAACAACCACTATAGGCTCAGTTTCACAGCAAAGGCTCAGCCAGGTTTGGTGTTTGCAAGGCATGGCCCTAACATGCTTGTGCTCTGCAGAAAAGGTGCTAATCTATGTATGCCCATGACATGGTGTTGGCACAGCACTACATAGGCTCCCCTCGGCCAATACAAAGTTCCCATAATTTCCAATTCTCCTTTTATACAGTGCTCCAAACAAATGACTTAGGACATTCCAGCAGTACCTTGAATATTTTGAGCCATCCTGTGGCATGCACTTGTTCCACACCCTGATCTAGGTGTTCCCATGCTAGTCTTGTCATCCTGGTGCTGGACTGCTCTTCACCTGAGACAGCCATCTTCCCCTCCCGTCTCCTGGCAGGAGTGCACATCTGGCCCACATGCTGAGGTTTGCTGATGTAAGGAGCTCATGCATCAGTCAGGTTCACTGATCAGATCAGGCCTAATCTGGCCAATGCTTTAGCAAGGCCTTTCTGTGAGCAGTATATGTATGGATCCATGTTCCAGCCAGGCCTCCAGAAGGTAAGTCGGGGTCAGGCACAGGGCCATAAGGCACCAGAATGGCAGTCTTCGGGGGGCCTGTGCTATGGCAGCAGCATCAAAGGTACAAGGGCAAGGAGCTGCAGGAGCAGCAGCAGCACCAAGGGCCTTGGAACTTCTGGGGCAGTGAACACAGACACCTGCACCTACCCACACACCTGCACTCACCCACGTGCACACACACACGCATGCAGACACTCCCTGGCATCTCTGCCCAGGGCACAAAAGCTTCTAGTTTTGCCTCTGCATTGCTCCTCCACTGCGGGCACAGTCAAAAGAGAAGCACCCCCACCTCCCCTCCCCAGCTTTCTCCTCCTCTTAATCACATCTCTGCTTCCTCCCAATAAGCACATGCATGGTGAAGATCCCAGGGACCAGGACTGCCAGCACACCTAGCAGGGTGAGCCCCTTGGTTTGGCAGTAGGACAGCGATGCGGCTGGGGCTGTGGCAGGAGAGGCATCTGGACCTGGGTAGATCAATACGTGTTTAGTGTTAGGTCTGTTTGGAAACAGAAAGCCTGGAGCTCAGACTCCAAGGGTACCTATAGATGTCTGGGGACTCTGCTCTGATATGCTGTAATTACAGTGCAATCGAGCAGACTTGAGTGTGCTAATTAGTGTGCTCTAGTAGCCTCCCCATCTCATACATCAGCATCCCCGCACTTGAAAATGGCAGCAGGGCACTTGAGCTAAAGCTCATTTAATGAGCTTTAGTTCAAGAGCCTTCAACACCATTTTGAAGTACGGGGACGCTGACACAAGAGACACTGCAGGTGCTTTAATTAGAGTGGCCCTTAGAACTGCTCCAATTGTAGCTCCCCCCTCACCCTCCCACCCACAGAGCTTCTGTAAAGATAACCCAAAGTGTTCACAGGCAGCACGGGGCACCCTAGGTCAGTAGTCACAGATCTACCTGCTCCAAACTGGGCACTGGCAAGAAGCTGGTGAGCAATCATAACCTGGTAGCCATTAGATGCCTTGTGAGCCCTTCAGTGGTGCTCACTGTAGTCTGTGCTCTGGAGCCCAGACCAGCAGCTCATGTGAAGCTAGGCCTGGAGCACTGCTGAGCTGCCAGCTCTCCCCTGCAGTGGGATGTAGGCCCCCGACCTCTCTCACAAAACCACAAAGCTCCAGTCTTCAACAGGCCTGTGTGAATAGGGAACTATTCAATTTGGATTTGGCTAATTCAGATGCCAGAGATTCGATATGGAGATCCGAATCGTTTTTCCAATTCAATTTGGTGGAATCGCTTTGGACGATTTGGAGCTAATTCGGAGATTTGGCCATAGAGTATAATGGGGAATCAATGAAATATCTATACCTTTATTGTCTTTTGGCTGATTAGAATGAAACTTGCAGGGATGGTAGCCTATGATGAGAGTATGAGATGTGCCAAGTTTCAAGGTAATAGGTGCAGGGGTTTCTAGGAAACTGCACCTCAAGATGTGGACAAGCAAAACTCGTGACATGGGTGACACTGCGTGTGTTAAGGCGCAGCGAGGTGACAGCTGCAGGGATGGTGGCCCCTGCTGCAGCCACGAAGCCTGCCAGCTGTCAAGGAGATCAGTGCAGGGGTTCTGGGGCCCTGCACCCCTAGCTGCTGACAGACAAAACTCATGACATGGGTGCTTGTGCAACTGACTGTCTCTGTCTTGGGGCAGTTGATTGTCTGTATTAATTCTTTCCTCTCCTTAGCCTGGTTTTGTAGGTGTTAATCCTTTCTTGTTAACTCCTTACATTAGCTAGGTACTGTGTACTGAGCTAGTCCCCGAGTGAATCATGGTTCATTGGTAACTGGTAACACAGTAGTTTAGCAGCCAGGCCTGCAGTAGTCCCTCCACCTCCCCCCACCCCCCCAAGACAGACACAGTTGCCCAAGCACCCATGTCACGAGTTTTGTCTGTCAGCAGCTAGGGGTGCAGGGCCCCAGAACCCCTGCACTGATCTCCTTGACAGCTGGCAGGCTTCGTGGCTGCAGCAGGGGCCACCATCCCTGCAGCTGTCACCCCGCTGTGCCTTAACACACACAGTGTCACCCATGTCACGAGTTTTGCCCGTCAGCAGCTTGAGGTGCCATTTCCCCCAAACCCCTGCACCCATCTCCTTGAAATGTGGCAGGCTTTGTGGCCTCAGGAGGGGCCACCATCTTTACAGTTTTCACCCTCCTGTGGCTTAACACACACACGACATGCATTTTGCTTTCAAGACTTTTGGGGTACAGTTTTCCCCAAACCCTTACACCAATGTCCTCGAAACTTGGCAGGCCTTGTGGCCTTACCAGTGGCTACCATCCCTGCAGTTTCCACCCCACTATGGCTTAACACGCACACGGCATGCGTTTTGCTTTGAGTTTGAGGTGCAGTTTCTCCTGCACCTATCACCTTGAAACTTGGCACAGGCCATGCTCTCGGCAGGAGCTACCATCTCTGCAAGTTTCATCCAAATCAGTCAAAAGACAACAAAGGTATAGATATTTCATTGATTCCCCATTATACTCTATGGCTGAATTGCCGAATCGACTCCGAATCGTTTCTGAATCGATTCGGAAGCTCCGGATCGATTCGGAAAGCCTAAAGCTTCCAGCAATTTGATTTGGATTCATAGATTTGGCCTCCGAATCATCTGAATCATCTCCAAATACAAATCATGATCCAAAGCTTTGCACAGCCCTATTAACTAATGCCCGACAGGACTGAGACTCGCTCTTGATTTCTCTTTGTTGCTGTTTAACTAGCTCTGATTGGTGAGGCTGTGTGGAGCCATCTGGAGCATTAAATCATGGTCCAACTGTAATCTTTGTGAGAGCTCTGCATCATGAAGCCCCACAACTAACTGGTCCCTAAGTAGCTTGTCCTTAAGCTCTCCATATTGGCAGGATTTAGCCACTGTATACAAAGATGCGATGACTCTGTCTACAGATTCTGGAGGCTCCTGGTTACAGAGGTTGAATCTAGCTCATTCATAAATCACATCTCTTTTGCTCAGAAAATGATCAGTTAATGCACTGCAGCACATTGCTTTTTCTCTGCATTTGTAAGAGGTAGTGACAGCACAATTTCATCTGCCTGGTCTCCCATAGAGTAGATAAGAGCACACACTTGGTAAGCTTCTGGCTGTTTGTCTAGTCCCAACTGTTTGTCTAGGCCCGACACTTCCCAGAAGCAATTAAAACACCTGATCCATCGAGGCTACATTCCAGGGGATTGGAAATCAAACTGCTCTGGCGATGCAGCTTGGAGTGCCTGCACGGGCTCTACAGTCAGTCTCAGTGCTGGACTGGGCCCTGCTGCAGGTGGAGGTGCCTGGCTCTGCCCTGCACTGGATTCAGCTGCTGCTAGAGTCGGATCCATTGGCTGGGCATCCATCACCTGTTCGATTTCCTGTTGGTGGCAGGATTCATCACTTCTGACACCGTGTGTTATTCTGGATCTTAGGAAGAGGCAGGGAGACTCACTCTCATAAAGCCTTTATTGTGCAACCCTTCTGCTAAGCACCTGTCAACAGCAACAAGGGTCGGATTCAATTTTGGGGGTACTGAATATATGCTGAGCTCTCACCCAGTCTACCTGGGAAACACTAAATAAATCAATAGGGTGTCAAATAAAAGCAACAACCCTTTCCTCACAAGCACTGTAAACACAAAATCCAAATTTATTACAAGGAATAAAGAAAAAAATGAAAGTAAACACGAACTATACTTTTCAAACAGCTGTAAAACAATAAAAGGGGGACTTAGGCCAATCCTGCACCAAGGCCTGAACATACAGAAAAGAGCGCCAGGCCTATTTAGCTGTGGCCTGGACATTTAGTCTCAGCTACACTGCTATGCTGAGATGTAACAGCTATGAAACAACAAAAGGTGGGCCAGACCCATCTGGGCTTAGGTCTGAACCACAACTAGGGCCCAACCGCACTGCTTGGTTGGGGCATAAACTGCAAAAGGGACAAAAGGAGGACCGGGCATATTTCTCTGGGCCTGGGCTGCGCAGAAAAGCCGGCTTATACAGCACTGAGGCCTGGATAAACAACAAGAAGTGCTGGGGATTCACCCTAGCCCAAATCTGCCAGCCAAATGTATGGCTGGGGTTCAGCCCCACATTATTGGTGTGAAATGCAGCAGCCGTAAAACACCAAAAAGGGCCCGGGCTTATGGCTGCAGCCTGAACATATAGTCTCATCTATACCACCATGCTGAGACACTACAGTCCCCAACACAGCGACTGCCAGGACCCTGATTCCTGGTCAGTCTCCATCAGGGAATGATACTCTCCTGGCATCATCCCACTCAAGACCTGCACGGCCAGTAGCTGCCAGGACCCTGCTCCAGGGCAGCCTGCACTAGGAGGATACACTCCTGGTATCATCCCACTCACGGCCTGCATGGCCAAAACAGCCTGCAAGACACAGAGCTGGGGTTGAGTGACACAGCTATGCTGAACCCAAAAGAAGTTGTAACAGCACATAAAAGATGCCAGGCTCTCAGTCCTGGCCCAGAGCGCGCCAGCAAAACTGCCAGGCTCCAACCTTGACTAGTTTGCAACCTTGCCTAGTTTGCCCCTGCCCATGTCATCACCCAACTCAAAACCCAGGAAAACAGAAGGGGAAAGGAGAGGGAGAGAACAGAGGTCTCAGGCCCTGAAACAAACTTTCTCTCCCTGCCTCTGAGCCTTTCCCTTCACATAGCTTCAGTTTGCTTCTTCAGTGAAGATGACAGGGACTTCCAGCAGGCTTTTTCTCATTCCCAAATCAGCGTTCAGGCTTCAGCAGCCCCAGGAGGAAGAAAAGAGACCAGACCAGGTGCCCTGACCCTGAAATAACATTTTTGACCTCAGCACAGGGTCCCAGTCTAGAAGCAGCGTTACTTGGACAGCAGGGATGAGGAGAGGACTCCTGAGTGCTAGACCAGAAAAAGATTGGTTGTCATGCACGGTCTCCTTTTGGAGGAGCAGCCGGTGAACGAGGTGCGAAAAGGAGGCAGGAGCAGAAAATGGGAAGAGAGTGAGAAGGTAGAAACATGGATTGGATGAAAGGGAAATAGTGGGCTGGACAGTGTTTAAGGAAGGTGAGTCCAATTACTGTTGTGATGCCTCCAGTTTCAATGTATTGCTGATATCTCACTGAGTGACAGGACAGAACCGACCCTCTGTAGCCATGTCAGCTCAGCACCCACGGGTTTCCCCCACGCGTGTGTTAAGGACCGTCTGACCTTGTCCATAACTTTCCCCACAGGCGGGGCACCTACAGGGTTTCTTCTGTGTGGGTACCCACTGGTATCCCTGTATTTCCTGGAGCTTGTCCCATAGCATATGGGTGTGCACAATCTCCTGAGGGTATGGGGGGTCCACATTGGAGCCCTACATCTATTCCTTTGCAGGGTTCTGGAAATCTATGGAGGGGATCCCAGAGATAAATTGTGGCTTACGTTGTTTCCATTGACGAGCAGAATCCATCTGCAATTCTTCCCTTCGGGCAATGATGTGAGCAGGGATGGAGGAGCTGAGATGGGAAAGAGGACAGATGGCAAGGTAACAGCCCCAGGGAGGAGTGAGCTAGTAGTCTCCCATGGAAAGTCATGCTCCGCAGGTGAAGGGAGCTGCAACGCGCTATCCTGGGAAATCCCTGTCTTCCCCTCCTGCAGACCCTATCAGTCACCCTGCCACGGCCTTAGGGAGAGAGAGCATCTGGTGTTTCTTTGCTGTGAGGAAATCACATACTCTCCTAGTTGTGTCATCTCTTGCCGGCTTTGCTGGGGGATGATAGGAGCAGCATCTTGGGGTGACTTTTAGCTTCTGCGGCACTTCAGGAGTTGACTATTTCCTGCTTGCAGGCTAAGGAACTGGGGTGGGGGCATGAGATCTGAATGCCCCTTTTTTGCAGCAGTTGGAGTTAAGCAGTAGGCCTAAGCCAAAGACATAACTTAGTGCTGGTGCCTCGAGGGTGGTGGTGCTTGGGGAAGCGAGTGCTTAACTTCTTGTGCAGGGGCTGCTACAGCGGTGGTGCAGGCGGCTGCTGCTGCCTAAGCACAAGCTCCCCGAGCACAGGCTGCTGCTGTGCCAGTGGTAGAGGGTCCTGCGGGGCTGCTATGTGGAGCTGGACACCTCTCCGGGGCTGACGTCTAGCTCATCCCCCACCTCTCTTCCCCCTGTTACACGATGGCATCCTCTGCAAAGTGTTTTATTATCTCAGCTTGCACTATTATCTTGCACTAGTGCCAGCCTTTCAGGATGTCGTTGCTGCTGACAGTCTTTGGCCCTTGCTGAGGCTGGCTTTGCTATAAAATGAACTTCAGCCTTCAGCAGAGAAACCTCCTGTGGCTGACTGATCATCCCGCTTGCCTGCCTTTGGAGAGACACTGGCAGTCCGGGCTCCTCAGGAGGCAGCAGCTCTTCCTCCTCACTCTGGTTAAGCCAACATGCCTCTCACAGGGAAGGATGATGGACAATGCCAGTGCAGACACTACCACTGCCCCATCTTCTCCCATCCTGTGAGCCCTAGGTCAGGCAGGCCTATTCTTGCTACGAGGCCTGAGAATGAGATTGGGGGGCTTCAGTGGAGCCCCTTCCTGGCCCGGGGAAGGATGAGAAACACTCCTGAAGCTAAGGGTGGAGGAGGAACAGCGGAGAGCTGAAACTGGACTCACTGAAACAGGCCTCAGCAGCCCACGGCCCGTGGCTTACACGAGAACATCACTGTGCAGAAGCTGTGCCCTCAGGCAGGCAGTGCAATCTCCTGCTGGGAGCAGGCATCGGACTTTCCTGTTCTGCCCATATGGCAGCCAGCAGCCTGGAAACTGCCCCCGTTTATTGGGGATGGGGGGCAGGAGTTGAAAAAGTAAGAGGTTAAAGAAATCATGGATGCCTATACACATGCTCGGAGGTGGGGAGTGGGGGCATTTTAAATAGAGCGTAATTAAAATGCCTCACCATCATGTGTATTAAGGCCCTGTATCAGGGGTAGGCAATGTTTTTTGGCCGGAGTGCCAGAAAACCCACAATGTCTACCTTAGAAGGTGCCGGAGTGCCGGCATGACAGAAAAACAAAATGAGGGGGAGGTACATGGCAGGACACACTGCATATTAGTATATTTAATAATCATAAATGTTGCCTTTGTTGTTGTGTATTCCTTTTTTGTTGAGCATGTTGCAATGAGAGAGAGAGAAAAAAGAGACAAATAAGCAAAAGAGAAGAAAGAGAGAGAGAGAAAGAAAAAGGTGAGCAGAGAGAGAACCAGACACACGCACGCACACACACGCACACACACACACACACACACAGAACCATGTGCACAAACACAGAGAACCAGAACACACCCAGAACAGACACGTGTGCGCACACAGACACACAGGACCAGACAGAGGCAGACAAACACACAGAACCAGATGCATGGGCACACGGAGCCGGGCTCCTGGCCCACTGGACAAAGTCCAACCCAACAATGCCCTGGTCCTGCCAGAGCCCCTGCGCTTCCCCAGGAGGCAGCCCCCAGGCTGCAGAGCAGCTGGCCGAGACCCCAACCCGGAGCCTGCCCATCAGCCCAACCACCCACTCACCCCGCACATCTAGGACCGCAAAAGGTGCGGTGCTCCTTGCAAGGAGCAGTGTCAGCCTCATCCTGGTGTGGGGGCTGGGCTCAGAGCAGGTGGGAGTCAGGCGGGCTCAGCTGCAAGCCCTGCTGCAAGCAGCCTGGACTCTGTGGTTGGCAGCAGCTACCTGAGCCTGGGCTGGTGGCAGCTGGGAGGCTGCAAACAGCTGCTCTGTGCTCCGGCATCAGCTCCATACTGACGGGTGCGCAAGCGCCTTGGAGCAGACGGTGGGGAGAGGGCCTGAGGCAGCACAGCCCTCCCGGTGTCAGCTCTGAGGTGCACATGCCGCCGCTGCCAGCATGGAGATGATGCCAGGGCTGCAAAGCCTGGCCCAGCTGTTTGCAGCTTGCCCGCTGCCTGGTGCAACTGCCCAGAGCCCAGGCTGGCTACAAACAGCTGTGCCGGGCTCTCCCACCGTCCGCTCCAAGCCACGCATGCGCCCGCCATTATGGAGCTGATGCCAGGACCTGGAAAAGGTGTTTGCAGCCTCTTGGCTGCAACCGACCCAGGCTCTGGGTAGCTGCCGCCAACTCCGGAGCCCGGTCTACTAGCAGCAGGGCTTGCAGCTGCCCAGCTGCCTGCTGGGAGCAGCCTGGGCTTCGTGGCTGGCAGCAGCTGCCTAGAGCCCAGGCTGGCGGTGGCGTGCTGAGCAAATGGCCTCAAGTGCCGTGCTCAGCACACGTGCTGGGGGTTGCTGACCCCTGGCCTGTATGTTTAAAAAGGGCTGTGGGACACTTTATCTAATCCTCATTCGATAAGGTTTAGTTCAAGCGCCCTGCAGCCACTTTAAAATGCACAAGGGTTTAATACACTTGACACTGGGGTGATGCTGCAGCTTTCTAATGAGAATATGGAGCAGACTCAATTAATCATGTCTGCTCCAATGCATTCTAATTAAAACACTAATCAACGAGTGTATAGGCAGCCCATATTAAAGAAATCTTCATTATTTGGGGGCCAGCCCTAACTTGGGGGCTCTTTTCCCAAAGCTTTGAATTTTGGGGGTGGGCAGCAGTGACCTCGGCAGTTCTCTCTCCCCCCATACCAGAGTAATTCCAGCCCTTGAGGGAAAAGCGGCACAAATTAGAAATGGGTCAGAGATGATTCAGACCCTCAGAGGAGTGAGTCTGAAGGCTTTGCTGGTGGCTCCCTTGTGGCACAGCCAACTGCTTGGGAGTGCACCTTAACTCCTGAATAATGCATCCTAAAGGGAGCCTCCCCCCTCCCTGCGGAGTGGGGCTCCTGTCTGCCTTCTCTGTCTGCCCTCTTTGTTGAATTTAACTACATAAGAATGAAGTTGCAAACGATCACAAAGTGCAATTGGCAGCCTCCACCAGAACACATTTTTTCCTAACTCTTATTCATTTTTTTCCTTTTTCCCTAAAACAATTTAACATGTAGGTCTACTCTCTGGTGCGACTTCCCGAGATTTCCTGCGGCGTGATAGGCAAGTTGAGAGAAGAGACTGCACTCTGGACAGTGCATTCAGCATCTCCTTAAAAAAGGAAGGCCGTTTTTTTGGAGCATTGGCAGCAGCTGCTGTGGAGAAAAGATCAGTCAGCTGCAGGATTTTGTGCTTGAAGGTCAGGAGCTATCTATCTCTTTCCTGCAGTGCTGCACGTGAGATGGTAGGTAGGGAAGCAATCATGGTCTCTGGGTAGGTCAATGAATGCGGATTCAGGAGGCCTAGGGTCACTTGCAGACTTCCTGCGTGACTGTGAGTACATCACCTAACTTAGCAAGTGTCCCTTCCCCATGCATACCTGTATCAACCCCCAGCTGTTCTGGTACGGGAGGAGCTTTCTTTCCAGCATCTTCAGACAGTGTCTCGAACTGTTCCATGGAAAGAGTAAAAAAAAAAGTCAGACAGGGTCCTGTTGGATCTGTGCTCCTCGGGATTACACAGCCACACAAAGAGGGGCAGGCAGTGGTGGTGGGGCTGTCCTCCCAGCCACGGTTCCCACTGGTGATGTGAATGACCAGGTGAAGCCCGAGTCCGTGGATGCAACGAGTCTGTCCTACATGTCCTACAAGTCAAGTGGGGAACAGTCTTCCATACAGGAGCCTCAGCTCAGCCCCATCCCTACCTCCACTGCTTTCCCTCCTCCTCATAACAGAGTTTCTCTGTGCTTCCCCCTCCCTTGTGCAATATGAGTATCTTTCCAGCCTACCCCTGCTGCCCTTGCTAGCCCCTCCAGAAAATGCTTCATAGCTCTGCCACTGCCTTTGCTGTCCACCCTCCATTCCCTACCAAAAGAGTTCAGCTAGCTCCTTTCTGCACCTTTCTGTGTGCGTCCAGGGTGGCAGGGCTTGCAAAGTCTGGGTCAGGAAGTATGGCTCAACCCGCACAATTCTTGGGCATGTCACCTGACCAATGAAATGGGCCATTTGGCATCACTCTGAGCAGCACTAAGGGAAGAGACCCCAGCTACCTATTGTATTGGGAAGATTAGAGCAGCAGATTGTGTGGAAGGGAAGACATGCCACACTCACCCTGCAGAACCGGCCAACCTGAGCAGAGGGAAGACACAGCACGGGTATCCTTCATCTACACTACGGGGCACCCAGAATGCAACGAGCCCAGGAATCTCTAGGAAAGAGCAAAGTAGCTAGGGGCTAACAGCATGGACACTATTGCAAAGAGGAATGGATACAGGGAAAACTCATCTGGAATGAGGGCGGGGAGAGCAGTTCTCATCCCCAGCATGTAAGAAGATGACAGAAGAGCTAGAGCAAGTACGGAGAAGGGCAATCCAAAGGATGGAAAGGAGAGAGAAGGCACTAAGGCCTCAAATGTACAAAGTCTTCATTTTGAAGGGTAGAGAGCGATAGGTGACCACGCCATTGAACCTGCCCGCAGAACTTCAGCAAGTGCTATCAGCATCGACCCAAATCATTTTAGGTGATGCTCTTGCCTGTCTTTTACAAAGACCCGGCCTTCATTTCAGGACTTCAGGTGAGGGACAATTCATCATACCCCTGGGTAAGTTGTTCCTGTACTTAATAATCTGTTGGTAACAAGAAAACAGTGTGCACCGTATTCCTAGAATGAACTAGTGGACTAGTGTTCATCTTGGAGTCCTAGTGGACTCCAAGATGAACATGAGTTGTCAGTGTGATGAAGTCATCAGAAAAGCTAACCACACTTTATCGTGCATCAGCGGGTGCATGACAAATAGAGCCAAGGAGGTAATACTGCCTGTCGTGGAAACACACGCAGCATACTTTTGGGTCAGGTCAGCAGAAGCTTTTATTCAAAAGAAACTACAGCTGTAGGGGGGACTCCAAAGTGACATGGATCTCCCAAGCACTTGGAAGGGGTCCCCCCCCAAGAGCAAAATCAGGAGGCTTATATACTTTTTAACAGTTGCTTACAACTCGCGTGATCATATAGTGAACTTAGCATTAAAAGCGGCTATAATATTACTTCATTACTTCTTTACTGTAATCAGGATGGGAACTTATGGGGGAGGCGAGGTTAGTTCACAAACCTCCTTCTTGCACCTGCAAATCAGAGTTGTACATACTTTTTGCTATCTTCAAGGCCGCGGTGAGCGAAGCAGTTGCAGAGGAGTTACAAAGAACAAACACTTTCTCTTATCTGTTCTACTATACAGAGCCAGCAATTCTCCACAAAGCGGTTATGTCATCTTATAACTAAAATAGTCAAAGTTTAAGGCATATATTTTTTCTGATTCCACAGTTCCCCCCCCTTTGAGACTATTTAGTCTCACTTTAGCCTTAAATATTTATTTTCATGAGCCCCTCTATTTTATCATGCAACCTTTTATGTTTTTTTTTAATCTGCTCACACTTTTGTAA
>NW_005843601.1:33307-45838 GCF_000455745.1 Alligator sinensis
GAAGCAGTTGCAGAGGAGTTACAAAGAACAAACACTTTCCCTTATCTGTTCTACTGTACAGAGCCAGCAATTCTCCACCAAACCGTTATGTCATCTTATAACTCAAATGATCAAAGTTTAAGGCATTTATTTTTTTCTGATTCCACATGCCCCACTATCGGGCGCTGGTCAGACCGCAGTTGGAGTACTGCGTCCAGTTTTGGGCACCGCACTTCAAGAGGGATGTGGATAACCTGGAGAGGGTCCAGAGAAGGGCCACTCGTATGGTTAAGGGCCTGCAGACCAAGCCCTACGAGGAGAGACTAGGGCACTTGGATCTCTTCAGCCTCCGCAAGAGAAGGTTAAGAGGCGACCTTGTGGCTGCCTATAAGTTCATCACGGGGGCACAGAAGGGAATTGGTGAGGCTTTATTCACCAAGGCGCCCCTGGGGGTCACAAGAAATAATGGCCACAAGCTAGCAGAGAGCAGATTTAGGCTGGACATTAGGAAGAACTTCTTCACAGTTAGAGTGGCCAAAATCAAGAACGGGCTCCCAAGGGAGGTGGTGCTCTCCCCTACCCTGGGGGTCTTCAAGAGGAGGTTAGATGAGCATCTGACTGGGGTCATCTAGACCCAGCACTCTGTCCTGGCTATGCAGGGGGTCGGACTCAATGATCTATTGAGGTCCCTTCCGACCCTAACATCTATGTTTAGTTGCATCTTCCAGCCACTGCATTTGCTGGCTGGAAGGTTTAAGAGCCTTTACCCATTAGAAACTTTCCGTACATAGGGCTGCTTTAAGCCCATGATCAAATTGCTGCTTAACCTTCTCTCTTTTTAAGTTGCATAGATAGAGTTCTTTAGTATCTCGCACTGAAGAAGGGTTTCTAGATCTAAATTCAATCTCATATGTCTTTTATGAACCTTTTTCAGTTGATCAGCATTCCATTTAGTGTGAACATGAGAACTGGATACAGCATCCAGTAAACAGCTCACTAATGCCATAGACAGTAGTGATGATGCTTTCGTATTTGTGATCTACATTCCAGTGCACCCAAAGATTTCAATACCCTTCTTAAATGAGGATTCCTTCAGGAATGTATTACTTGTGAAATCCATGATTTTATGCACATGCTTAAGTTTGCAAGACGTGGGCCTACAATGACTACATGCATCACAGGCAACAACTAGTTTTTAATGACATAATACACATGATGGGCTGGAGTAAGAGAAACAATAGTTAGGATAGAGATTAGGAAAAAGCACTCAGTCCTACTCCCATTGAGGACTACACACCATCCTGACTCCCTACATCCCTTGACTTCAGGGGTAGCAAGATTGGAGCCAAAGATCTTAAGAGGTAGAGCAACTGGGCTGGGGAACAGACTCCAATGCATGGCTAGAGGCAACCTTTGTGTAGAGGTTACAGAGCAGATATGAGAACTGAATGAAATAGTGAAGAGCCTGCAAAATGCAAGGACTCAGCTGGGGCAGCCAAGAGACCTTTTGTGGGCCAGCTTCCTGGGGTTGTGTTACCAAGGGTTTTACATGTATAAAGAGTCCTCTGTATCCCAGGCCTGGCACATGTCAGCAGAAATCCCTGTCGACACAAACGCATCCACAGTCAGCTCACTTGGGACTCATTTCCACTTCCATGACAAATGTTTTTAGCTGTTGTTTTACCATCGCGATACCATTTATTAGGGGAGGTCAACGGGGAATAGGGGAAGCGCTGTTTACTAAGGCGCCCCAGGGCGTGACTAGGAATAATGGGTGTAAACTAGTTGAGAGTGGATTTAGGTTAGATATTAGGAAGACATTTTTCATGGTAAGGGTGGCCAGGATCTGGAACGGGCTTCCAAGAGAGGTGGTGCTATCACCTAGCTTGGAGGTCTTCAAGAGGAGGTTAGATAGTCACCTGGCTGGGGTCATCTGACTGTGGTCATCTTTCCTGCCAGGGGCAGGGGGTCAGACACGATGATCCATTGTAGTCCCTTCCGACTTCACAATCTATGAATCTATGAATTGCTGCGAAGTAGTAGTGTCCTGCAAGCTTTTGTTGCAATGGGCTTGTCTCGGCAGCTTGTACCCCAGCAGGGAGTGGTGCGGTGCACCATGCCTGTTTCTGTGCACGCTGCCTTCCCAAACTGATGCACTGTAACCACCCCCTGCTGTGGTACTGCCTGGATCCAGCCAGCTCTAGCTCTTGGGGGAGCCCACTACGCACACACACCACCCAGCTTCTGTCTCAGGGCACGGACAGCTGATGCAGAGCACATGCTGCCTTCCTCATTGTGGTTATCCCTGGTGTAGTACTGAAGCACACAGACACGTCCAATGCATAGGAAAAACCAGCACATGCTCTCTTTTTCTCTGGAGGAGGTTTCTCCATGTTTTGATGTGTTTTGGTGCTACCTCTGGGACATGTTCACATAGTGTCTTGTGCGGGGATGCAAGGGCCCCATTATGCTGTCCTAACAGCAATCCATGTGAAAGAGCTGGTTCTCCAAAACTCCACACATTAGGTCCAGCTTCGGATTCATTTTGCAGGCTGTTAGTGTTGTGTCTCTTCATGGAAGTTTGCGCGGGGAATTGCCAGGCAGAGTGAAAACCACGTGGAAGGTGTGAAGAGCTTCCCTTTGAAACATGACTTCCTTTGCCAGAAAGTCTGTTCTGGAGAAATCTCCCACCCTGGTAGCATAACTATTCTCTAGAATATTGTATTTCTGAGACAGTCTGTCACCATCCAAATCATCACTGGGATTACAGGAATGAAAGAATTATAGAAATTATAGACCATTACAAAGACATTAAATGAAGTCAATAAAACCCTTAGAAAGTGCAGATCTCATACATTCACCTGCGCTCTGTGCTTCCAGTGCTGGCGATAGTTCTTCAACACTCTCAGTAAAAGCAAAAGGAAAGAGTCATTTGGATGTAGAGACAAACAAGAGTAAAAGGTCATAACATTAGCATTTCAATAGTATTATTCATCTTTGTTTCTTGTTCTCCACGCTGGTTTTTGGGCCGAGCGCGTTGTCAGTACTTTCAAAACAATGAAAAGTCACTGATAGTGCTTTACAGATTCTTGCCCACATCCAGCTGCTCTGAGGTGAGGGCACTGTCCTGATGAAATACAACATGGCTGGGAATCTAGAGTCTGGAAACTGCCTGGGACTCTGCCACTGCTCTGTTGGAGGGCCTTGGGTAGCACATTTCATCTCATGATTGTCTCAGGAGTGGACTCTTAGGCCCAGGCCTATGTAGCGTTCACATGTGCAACTGCATTGCTTCACCCTTATGCAGTTTGGGATTCTAATTCTCCATGGTGGACTAAGACCGACCTGCACACCTTCATGCTGAACCTAGTCTATCGCAGGGACAGCTCTGTCCAGAGGCCCCAGATGATCCCACTCCACCACAGCTCCCATTCTTGCTGTACCGCCAGAAAAATTACCTTAATTGTTCACTGTTCACGGATGAAGCCAACAGACTCCCCCAAGAAAGGATTCAAGTTGAATGGTCTTCTCCATCTACCGCAGCGCCTCTCCTTCCTTCCACTGTTGCTCTGCTTCAAGCTTTTCCTCCCCCTCGTTCTCAGTGCAGTGGGCTGCCAGTTGTGCAAGGAGGTCCACCTTGGGCTGAAGAGCTTGCACAATGTTCAACACAGGCTTCAGCCCCTTCCCAAATGAGGTCCTGCTGAGGGCCTGAAATCAAAGAGACAGCTTTTGAAGAAGACACCTCCGCAGAATCCTTTCTACACCAGCTTTGCCTACAGGTCAGTAATGAGAGTGAACTAAACCAAGCCCCTTTTCAGACTTGCATTCGGATCCATCCTATGAACTTCAGCTGAGCACCCAGACAAATCAGAACTGTGCAATGACAAGTTTTGTTAAAGGAAAGCAACTTAATATTTTCAGATCAGGAAACCCACAGTCTGCATAGCCCTGGGTATTTTGCGCTTGTTTGCTGAGGGAACTGGATTGATATGGGGCTGCTCCCAGGGCAGATGGATCAAACAGAGCTGGAGCAAACTGAAAGCAGGTCTGCTCTAAAATGAAAGATTGACCCAGTGATGCTGCAGAGCCAGCAAGGGAGTGGCAGGACTGAACCAGCAGCTGGAGGCCTGACAATGGTCCAGGATGACCAGGCCTGTTTGTATGTCCTGGGGAGCTCACAGAGCACTTCTTGTATCTTCTGATACTGGGTAAAGAGCACCCTAACCTCAGGCTGAATGATAATGGCCATGGAGAACCACAGAAGAGGCTGGTGATGGGGCCCATCACCTCTGCAGTTAGGAGTCAGGATGCAGAGGAGGCCGACTGGGGCCAGAGGTCTTTCATGGCTGGTGCCCCGTGTCTGGGTTCCTATAGGGGTGTGTATGGGGCGGCAGGGGCAGTACTTTCTATATGGCTTAGCGCACATGATGTTGAGGGCATGCACATCTCAAGAGCAGGACGTGCACAGGCTCAAGGAAAAATCTTCCTTTGGAAGAGTGAGGACCAGGAAGGAGCATG
This sequence comes from Alligator sinensis, assembly GCF_000455745.1. NCBI lineage: Eukaryota > Metazoa > Chordata > Crocodylia > Alligatoridae > Alligator > Alligator sinensis. The sequence goes on from NW_005843601.1 coordinate 37,805, forward strand.
GGAAGGTGAGCAAGTTGAATGAAGCTCTATGAAAACCAAATGAAGAAGCCTAGACTAGGGAAGGAAGAGCCTCTGCTCTGCTGGGCAAGGCTATCGAAAACAAGAGGAAAGGAAGCAGATACTTGCAGTGTGAAGGGCTGACCGTACTGATGTCAGTGGGAATGTTACCTTTGGCCTCAAGGAGCCAGGATTGCACCCACAATATCAGCCACTAGCCAAGAAAAGACTTGTAGGGTTGAGGGAAGTGCAACGTCAGATTCTGCCACCCTTATATTGCAGTGTGCCTTACTCCCATGCAGCTCCATTTGAATCAACGGGAACCTCCTGGTAAGCACCAGAAACACAGTCTGAAGCAGCGGCTTCCTGTGAGGCTGACCTGGCTCCCAGAATGTGGAAATACTCTCAAATGTACACAATTAGAAATTAGTATTTTTTTCTGTAGTCAGCTTTATTCATCTGTTGCATTTCAAATTTCTGTTTGAAAGCCGATCAGAAACAAACACTAAGGAGCCACTATGCGTGCCAACTATTAAGACCAAATACTTCTTCTAGGCCCCAGTTCAGGAAGGCTTTAAAATGCACTTTTCTAAGCAGGTGCCATTAATTCCAATTGGTCACTAGCTCAGGCTTCAATTTATGCAAATACTGAGATTCATTGTCCTGGGCCCAAACATGGCAAATCATTGAAGCCTGTGAGCACTTCTAGTGACTCTGGTCGGATTTCTGTACGTAAGTCTTTTCCTGGATCAGGGTTCTGGCAAGATCACAAATGAAGTTTTGGGGGTTTTTTTAATCATTATTCAATCTACACATGAACATGTCTGTGTCAAACTGCTCAGTTCCTGCTCTCTAATTAGAAACTCTGGTGTTGTGATGAGACCCAACTACTCGATCCCATGGGTTGCTAAATAAACTGGGTCTGGGTTACCTGTCACTGTTTTTACATCTGGGTTACCTGCACCCATTGCCTGGTTTACACTCCATGTCTGATACCCTTCTTTTGGGCAGCTGCCTTTGGCGTGAAGAGCAGCTGCCTTTGAACCAGTCTCTGCCATCAGTAAGCAAAGCAGAGAGCTGTAGCTGTCTTGTCCATATACTTAACCCAAGAGATTCCTGCCCTCTTCTTATGCCCAGACAGATTTCTTGGAAAGAGAGTGGACTCAAGGTTAGTGGATTTGCTGACCACTAGCCCAGAACCCCAGCTAGCGAGGGTCCTCCACGCTGATAGCCCACTGCAGGCTGTCTAGGAGATGGTCCACCACCTTTAGAAGAGCATTCTGCATTCACAGTAAATGGGCTTGCAATGCCACATGAACATCTTTACAAAAGATCCAGTTAGAAGCAAAATGGCAAAATGGCATTCACAAAACAGGATTGTCCCTTTACCTCCCCTGGTCTTACAACTTGCTGTCCTGTGCGAACCAGAGAGAAATGATTGTCTTCTTGTCTCTGTGCATCAGATCTCAAACTTTCATCTTCAAGACACGTCCCAGCCAGTGATGCTCTTAGGTCTCTTAGGCCATCCCCAGTTTGAGCAACAACTACTTCTTGCAGTTCCTCAAGCGGTTCTGTTTTTATGGAAATTACTCATAAATAATCAGACCCCAAGTCTGAAGCAATGGGTACATGTTTGACTCTAATATGAGGGATCATTTTCACCGGCAGCTCCTCTGTCTCTGCTGGGGTCCTGTTTGCACTTGAACCTGGGGTTGCTTCTTCAGAGATGCCTAAGACACTTGGGAAAGAGCCTTGTCAGCGGTTGTGTCTGGGCTCATCCCACGTTGGCTCAGTGTTGGTGAACTGTCACTAGAGCCTGTAGACGGGGGGCAATCGGAGAGTTCCTCAATTATTACAGTAGCCAGTTATTGAGGACAATGGGCGCTGCAACCTGTTACATCATCATAAAGGTCTTCCTCAGATCCAGAGTTTTGTAAAATATTCCTGGAAATAGGAAGAGCAAGTTGAACATGCTTCTTCATGTTCTGGATGTAGAAGTGGTTCTTCATCTGTAGCTGCCACAAGGCTGATTTTATGTTTGGACAGGACTTGTTCCACGGCCTGTTAAAGGTTCTCGGCAATGGCACTCACTTCGGCTTGTGAGAAATGTCTTCTGTACCTTGGGCTTCTGCCCTCAGTGAAACTGAAGACTTCTGGCAGGAATCTACTTAATATTTCTTCCATACATGTCATGGGCGCCACAGGAATACATGGGTCTGAAGCTGGTTTTGGCATCATCTTTATCATGCCAAGATCAGTAAGGAGGTTTTCAGCAACCCCAACACCTTCTGTTGTTGAAGATGAAGTAGGCAATGTCTCCTCCTCTGAACTGGCTTGAAATTCAGGCTTGGCAACTTATTTTGCTATTAAAACTGCTATCCCATGAGCTAAGATGTCTTTCCTATTTGTTAGGTCTCTGCAAACAAAAAGGTCAGAATCAGCCTGCTCGACAGTGCTTGTGCAAGCTGAAGGGAACAGGTTTCCCCTCGCTTGGCTGTCTTCAGTGTGTAAAAATTCCCTGTCACTGATATGTTCATCCATGTTCATCTGATGTTTTGACAGGAGTACTTGCAAAGCATGGCGTATTTTTCTAGTTTCGTCGTTCAATGACAAAGTCTTTTCTGCATCCAAATCCACAACGGGAAAGAGGGAAGAAAATGTTGACAAAAGATTTGCTGCTCATTTTTCCATGACGAGAGAGACTATTTTACTAAGATCTGATGATAAACTGAGTTATCCAAAGGCTCAGTAGTGTCTCTTAGTGCATGCTCGACAATACTGTCAGCTTCAGCACAGTGGTGAAGTGGTAGTTCTCCAGAAAGAGAGTTCTGCAACGGATTCCCAGTAACCTCTTGGCAGACCAAGTCACCAAGAGCTTCAGAAATAATCATCCAAAAATCTGTGGCATAGCTCCAGAGTAGGTGGTATGGGACTTCAGCATTGGGCAGTGCTTTTGGGAGCATCTTCCAAAAGCTTCCCATCAAGTTCCCCAGGCTCTAGAGGTTTAGGCAGAGCTGAAGAGGGTGCTTTTGCTAAGGGATCTTCTGGTTGGCAATCAGTCATTTCTCTCCTTAGCAAAACACCTAAGCTCTCTGCTGACATGCTCTTGTTGCTTTTCATGCCTGCATAACCTGAGACTTTGGAAGGATTTTCTTGCAGAAGGTCAGATAAATTTTGGCCGTCAATGTGTCTATGACAGAGGAAAGACCCTGATCTTCAGAAGGCTGCAGGTCTGTGGCCAGACACGTGGAAAGCTTATCTGACACTGACTCAATGACATCTGTACTGATCTGTGAAGGATCACTTCCAGGGATTGCACTGTTTTCTGCATGTAGGTTTTGTGAAGGGACCAGTTTGCTTATTCTTTCATCACATCTTTCTTTTGAAAAAGCATCAGCATAAATACAGGTCGATGACTGAAAGGGCTGAGGCTCAAGTGTGTATGTTGGCAGGGGCTTGCTGCGAGCTCCCTGCACTGTGTTATGTGGTACTTCCTCTTTGGCAAATATCTTTCAGTGGGATGAAAAGAAGAGCTTTCTTGCAAGCTGGCTGCCAGTCTGGGGTAGAGTTACTCTGGAGCCGACTGCTTGGTTAGTGTGTCCGGGGGGATGAGCCCCAGAGCTCCTGTGTAGTAACTTGGCTTCCCGATGCCCCCTGATGTGGGTTGTACAAGCTCAGGGACTTGAAGCTGCCTGGGCATTTGCCCTTCCCTTTGCACTTGTTCCTCCGAACCGAGCACTCTTCCCTGGACATTGCTCCACGAATAGGATTTTCTAAACATGCCTGTTTTAGGGCAATCTTGTTTGACATTAGAAAAAATATCTTCCCTAATGAGATGAGTTTGTAATTTGCTGTCTTTTCTGGTGGATTCATATTTAAAGTAAGTTTTGCTATGAGGAAACTTCTCCGCTATACTATTCTGCAGGGGATGCTCAAGCAGAGCTCCCAGCACATGCTCTCCCTGCGCAGACTAGAAATAGTGTCAGCCCAATGAGGAGGTACCACTGCTGGTTCAGCCGCTGGGAGATTTTCTTCCCAAAGCTCTCTGCCTAGGGACAGTGTCTTGCTTCTTGTTGGAGACAGGTCAGGTGTTTGTTGGGGAAGCAGCAGGGTTGCTTTTCATCTACTCCATCTCTTTGCACATCCTGGTGATCTGCTGGCTCTTCTCTTTCTGTCTGTGAAAACAAACTTGGTGGCATTGGCCTCCTCACCTCTCACATCTCTCTCTTCGTGTTGTATTATTGGTGGATATACGATGTCTGTTACCCCAGGCACAGACCATGCCATTATATCTGTAATTTCATTAGTCATTTCTGCGGTCTTGTTTTTCTGTAGCAGAAACAAATTAAAACAGGACAATAACTGAGCTAATTTCTTCATTCTCCCTTCTTTACATGGCAATAGCTGTCTCCTGGGTGCAATTCAAACCTTTAGGAGAAACAAGAACAGCCCCTCCCTCACCCCATGAAAAGTAACATGTATCACATGTATCACCAGAGCCTTTTGGATAGGACGGGATATAAATCTAACAGAATAAATATAGGAAATAAAGAAACAGCTGGTCCGGGAAAGGGCAGTGAAGGACACATTGCTTCTCCCCGAGTTTGTTTTTGAAGGGTGACATGCGGTCTGAAGACCATGGAAGAAAAATCTGACCATCTTGGAGCCCAGGGGAGGTTTGTCACTGATGTCAGTAGGGCCAGGATTTCCACATATGAGCCTGGAGATGACCTAATTTTGCCAATTTACCCTATTACATGTGTAACCCTAGCCATGATGCTACCCATGGCCACATCCGGATTCGGGGTCCTGGGGTGTCAAACAGCCTCAGCCAACCTCTCAGCTCCTAAGGCTGGGCCGCCTCTCCGTGGAGCGCTTTCTTCTTGTTTCCCCACACAGTGGATATATATGCCGCATACAGTCTAACTATTTACACCGTGTTTTATTTACAAACCAGTCAACATATGCATGAGGTTAATAGCAATACAGGATATCAATCATCTAATGGTCAAAGTCAGGTATCAGTGAACTAAAAACACTTTATACCAATTGAATCAAGAACATCCTCAGCACAACTCCCCAGTTTAACCGTGAGTCTCAAGGGGGTTTCAGGAGGGGCGCGCAGGGTTCACACCACATCAGCTCTCTTTTACATCAGCAGCACAGTCACATTGCTGGGGCAGCTTGGTTCAGAGAGAAGGGGCATCCTGCTCCGTGCTAGCGCCTGCTGGGGAAGAGCAGCTCTCCTCTGCTCCGGCTGTCTGTGGGATCTGCCAAGCAACACACTGCCCCCGCAAAGTGCCTTTCCACTTCCTGGACAGGCCCCTTGTGCTGATAACTGAAACAAGCCTGGGCTTATCACCCACCTGCCCCAGGCTGTTTTCCTGGTTAACTTTCCCCAAAGTCTTCTCAGATCAACACCTTGCCCTGCCAGGCAAGTCTCCCTTACCTCCACCCTTTTTCCTCCATGCAGGTCCCTTTGCCTCAGAGGGGAAAGGATACCAGGTCGTCTTCTCCGCGCCACTAATTGCAGCTTCTCCGCACAGGCAGGCTGCAGCATGGCCCTTGCCCCAGCTCCGGGGTCCTGGGGCTCCCTCCCTTCTCTGAGCCTGGCTGTGTCTGGCCTCAGGACCCAATCAAGAACATGCACATGCTTTTGCAAAAAACTGGCCGTGGCTTTCCCTGCTCTGCCTTTGCAGGGATCTTTAGCCGTGCAGCTGTTACACAAGTGTCGGGGAGCTAGGAGTTGGAAACACCTCTGGACACACTGTGTGGGATGCATTGACAACGTGTAGGGGGTGCATGCAGGTGCATGTGCACCTCCTGAAATCGGCTGTGCACTCCCTGCAAAACACCAGCAGCAAAACCGGGAGTGCCACCAGTTTCACCAGTTTTGCCACTGGCTCGGCGATTGGCCACTGGAGGTTCCCCCCCCTAAGTCAGCAACTGGCTGCTGGGGGACCCCACTCCATCGGGGAACTGGTGCCCCGCCAGACTTGGGAGGCACCAGTCGCCCATGGTGGGATGGACCCTGTGCCCAGAGCCTGTGCCACATGCTGAGTGGGAAATGAAATGACAGCAAATCTCACTTCCATGTTCCATATTTCAACAGGTGCTGAGGCCTAACATTGGGACTTTCTCTAAACACCCCCAGAGAAAGCACTTACCAATTAGTTCACTTCTCTTTATGGAAAAGAATCAATGAACTTGCAGACATTTCCTCCATCTCCTACCAAATCTCAAAGCTGTGCTCTCCCTGGGCAGTGCTGCTCCCTGCTCTTCCTCAGGATAAGGCATCTAAACACTGTCTGCTGTGCAGCTTTTCTGCTTTTCAAGGACTGTGCAGGCTTTTGCTAATTAACACCCTAGCCTAGTGCAAAAGGTAGTTTTGCCCCCATTTTACACATAGCAGAACTGAGTCAAAGCTGCTGTATACTAATCTGCGGCCACTGGGCTGTAATGCCTTCTATAGTTTTGTCACTCCGTTGTTTCGCTTGCTGTGAAGAAAAGAGTATCTGTCACACAACCAAACACAATACAGCACATCTTCCAGCATTATATCCTGCTCACTTGCTTCGAAAAAGGATGTGTAGGATTGTGTGGAACAACACCATGCGGTGACTCCTGCGCAATACATGTCATGGCAGGGTGCACTTTAGCTTTCAGTTATCATCTTCTAGGTTTGATCCCCTGACTTCTTACCTGAGAGGGTGATCTTTTCTTGTTCATGCCTTTATTAGCAATTCACACAAATCTAAGCTGCTGATTACCTGACATGAAACATAATAAATTCAAGGATAGTCCTAAATGTTGAGTATAAACTGCTCGCGGGTCTAGGAGCCTGAGTCCCAGACTCTGATATAAAAACCCAACTCTGGGGGTGAGTAAGGGTAAAAGCTTGGCCCTACTGAATTAAATGGGAGTTTTGACATCGACTTTGGTGTAGCCAGAGTTTTGCCATAACCATTTTAATGGAAAGACAGTGAAAAGACAGATACAACAGTAGAAACAGTACCTGGAGATCAGGACCTTCAAGCATTGTAGACGTCTGCTCATCAAATTTACAAACCAACAGGGTCCAGTTTCCTTCTGTGTTGCACCCTGATCCTGCAAACATTGATGCAGCTTGCTAGGAAACAATCATGGGAATTGTTGAGCACCCTGGGATCACAGACATGCATGAAATAAATCATGTGCATGTTGTTAGATCGGGGCTGTAGTCATCAACTTCTTTATGGTGTTTTAAATAGAGTTGCCAGCCAATCCATTGGCTACAAGTCACTCTAGCCATTTACCGATTACCTCATTGAGGTATGTATGATCCACACACACACACAATTATATAAAATTTTTATATATATATATATTTATTTATTTATATAAAATGTATATATAGATATAGCTATATAGGTATAGATCTATAGATATCTTTATAGATCTATATCTATATATCTATATCTAAATTGTACTGTGGCTTTGTTTCTAACCTCCATTGTTTTATGAAGCAGATGTTTCTTTTTGCACGGTTGCTTTCATGGTCCATCCATCTGATGTTTTTCTTCTGAGAAGCTTTTGAGTTTTCGTAGTCCGTGTAAACCAGGGGTGTCCAACCTTTTTGAACGTGGGGCCGGATCATGAACTTTTTAATCACCCAGCGGGCCAGCGAGCCATATTCAAAGACCTCACAAGAAGTGGTATCACATCAGGAAGTGATGTCACATGACTTTTGACACCAATGAAGTTGCAGGAAGTGACAATGAAATGGGTGTAACCCACGCTTGTCCACCATATGGCCCACGGGCTGCCATGCAGCCAGGGCATTTTCTGTGGCCCGCGGTGCTGTGACAGGAAATGAAAGTAAACACGTTTTACTTTCGTTCCCATGCCGTGTCCCTCCCCCGGCCCCTCAGCATCTTCCTAATGGTGGCTGAAGGGCTGGGGAAGGGACAAGGTCCCCACACGCACTGTGTCAGCTTGACATTGCCGACGCGGTGCGTGTGGGAAGAGGAGTAGCCGCGTGCCGCTCGGGACAGGATG
>NW_005843601.1:45888-48082 GCF_000455745.1 Alligator sinensis
GTCCCGAGCGGCACACGGCTCCGCCGCCGCCTCTGCTGGCTGGTGTCGCCCCGGGCGGGCTCCTCCTGTCCCCAGCACCACGTGCGTGCTGCTTTCCCTGGCTGGTGCCGACCCGGCTGGGCGGGTATCGCCAGCTGAAGCTGGCATCCCACGTGGTGCTGGGGATGCCCGGCTGGTGACGCCTCCTGCCTTTTGGGACCAGCTGGCGCAGGTGGGGGAAAGTGCAGCAGCACGTGGGGAAGCCCCCGCTTGATAGGGGAGGGGCCGGGCTGGCCGGGCTGCACCCGGGAGGGAAAGCTGTGGCTGAGCCCCCTGCAGCTGTGCGGTCTGCTCCTGTAAGACTGAACAATATGCTCAAGAGCAGAGCACGAGCGATCTGGGCTCCGACGTAAATTCGGAGCAGGTAAAAATCTTTGTAAAAATACTGTCCAGTGTTTGGATTGTGTTTGCTTCTGTTTCTCTTTGTGCGGGATTGGGGGCTCAACTTGTTACTGCTCGTTAAAGATGTGTTACTAACAAGTTATTAATTCAATAAAAGTAAATCTTCTTGAAGATTATTCTCAAAAATGCCCATATTTTGTTGCCTTGATTAGTTTCCACTCTGGCTGATATCTTTTCCACATTTGATCAGTCGACTTGCATTATGCTTCTTTCATTCTTTCAGAAGTGAGTAGAAGCGAAAGTGTTTATTTTAGTCAAGTGTTTGGTAGTATTGCATTCTTGCTTTTATATTTTTATTTTGGATTTTAAAGCACATTTCCAGACCCATGTCATTGTCACTTCCTACAACTTCATTGGTATCAAAGGTCACGTGACATCACTTCCTGATGTGATACCACTTCCTGTGAGGTCTTTAAATATGGCTCGCTGGCCCAATGGGTGATAAAAAGTTCATGATCCGGCCCCACATTCAAAAAGGTTGGACACCCCTGTCCTAAGTCATCAAGTAGGACAGCATGTTGGGCCACTAGGCTCTCACAAGATATCACACTTTCACTGTGGTTATATCTTTCTTTCTAGCCATTGTGCTATGTATCTGTCTTGTATAGCCCTTTCTTTTGGATGTCATTCTAGGGTTCTCCTTGTTTTGGGAAACTATGTAGATCCTTGCCACATAATGAGATTTCACGTGCTGCAAAACGCATCTCCTTGTTTTATTCTTTTGTCCATATCCACGATTCCCATGAACTTCCTTTTTTACCTGCAGTGTCTGCCAACCTACATACTCATCTCTGCCGTGGGATTGTTCTCGCATTGGATGGGATGATTGCTTTAGTTGCACCTGTAGTTATTATAGAGTGATCCTTTCCTAAGCCTTGTTTATGATGAATCACACTCTCTCCCAGAAATAAAAACTCATAAGGTAAATGTTATCCATCCATAAGTGTTTGCAGTGTCTCTTCATTTTGGTTCCTTGAAAATAGTAAAAACTTTCTCGTTCTGCTTTCTAGTACATCACAAATCACTGCATCTCCATCCCTGTCCCTGATGACTGTTGGTTTCCTACCCTTTTTCTACCTCCGAGAGACCCATGCTTTGTTTCCTAAATCCATTTCTCCACTGCGTGGTGACAAGGACCATCATTTATTGGACTCCCCAGCCCAGCCTCTGGCTTCTTTACTTTTCATTCCATCCAGGAAGAGCACACACCGACTGCTGAAACTTCCTTAGCCTGACAAAGGGTTTTTGAACTCGAAAGCTTGCTTAATAACTATTCTCCAACCATTTGGGTTGGTCTAATAAAAGATATCAAATTCACCCAAGGAACCTTGTCTGCCTATCATTTATTGAAGCTTTCTTCCTTCAGCACCTTCCTTTTTAATCAAATCCTTTGATTAAATTCACCAGTGCTGAAAGGATCTTTGCCTGGTCCACATCACACAACCCTAGAGAAGCAGGGCTGGAACGGACCTCCAGCGGTCTCTAGTCTGATCCCCAGCCGGAGGCAGGATCATCCGACTGCAGGGACCCAAACTTGTTCCCATAGACCAGGGGTGGGCAAAATGCAGCCTGGGGGCCGGATGCGTCCTGCCAGGCCATTCTATCCGGCCCGCGGGGCCCCTAAACAATTTAGAAAATGAATATTAATCTGTCCTGGGCTGCCTGTCATGTGACCCTTGATGGCTTGCCAAAACTCAGTAAGCGGCCCTCTGCCCAAAATAATCACTCGCCCCTGCCATAGACCCTTGGAAAG